>NC_081817.1:28287413-28595431 GCF_030704535.1 Vitis vinifera
CCTTCCTCTATCATCCCACCTCAAATCATGACTAAAGGCTTACTCACTGACCTCTTTTCAGAACCATGGCACCTCTTGAGCATCCAAATCTGGGTTAATACCAGAAAAAACATCTCTGAAAGAATAACACACACCATAGGAGCTCTCGCTAAGTATGCTTAGCAAACTCTCCATGACCAAAGCATGCCAACCCTTGATGTAAGCTATAGCGAATGGAGATTCACTTGTCTCTCCTCCAATCGATCTCACTCTAGTTATGCTTGTTTAGCTTACTTTATCTATGTGTTGTTAGTAATGTTTTTTATCTAATCAATAACAGGATGGCTTCCATCTATCTTCAATTACATAGACAATTTTTAGTTGGCATGGTTGAGTTTCATCACAGTTTCACTAACAAAAGTCCACAACCATGATTGGAACACAGAAATGTAAATGTACCCATCAGAAAAATCTGAAAAAACTTGAAGATGATCAAAGTTACAGCTCCAATTAAAACAGTATGTGGATGGAATGACAAAGACTACCATGTAAATTTAATTGGCCTATAAAGAATCATCAGCAATAGAAGATAATGCTTCAACTATGCCACAGATAAGATCTAGAGCTAAATTACCAAGATAATAGATATGAAAGCAGTAGTCATCAAGCTATTCAGTAACAATAAGAGAAGATTCACAAATATATACACAGAATCAATGACTATCAACAAAGAGTACCTGATTAACAAGGACACTATGCAATGAATGAGACAAGACAGAAGATGTGAACTCTGTAAGACCAGTGCCAATGTTTTGATCCACCAATATTTGATTCTCATACGCCCAAAGAGCTTTCCTTGTGCAGACAACTTGACAAGATTGCTTTAGAAGATATTTACCTTTCACTATGACATCTTTCATTACTTTGAGCAGCTTATCCTGATTGACAGAATCAAATGCTTTAGAAACATCAGAAACAACAATGAACACACTGGGCATGGTTGTTGACCCATTCTTCACACTTATCAGAAATGGGCATAACTTTCTGTAGACATCATTGTAGTCAAATATTGATGACCCTAACCTCTCTGGTTCTTTCATCTGTAAACCTTTTAGGACAGCATGTAAATCACGAAGAACAAAATTCACAGACTTGAAATGGTCAAATTTAACTCTTTCCAGATGGAGCTGTGCTTTTCTTTGCATTCCCAAAGATTGATCTTTCAAAGGGGAATCTTGCACTCGAAATTTTGATGATCCATTGAGATTGGCTAGTGCCCTTACTCCATTCTCTTTTGGACGAAATCTAAGCCTAGAAAAACCAAATGATCTATCACTTAAAATTTGTCCAACTGACACATCATCCAAGGAACGATAGCTCTGCTCTTTCAAGCAAGTGGTGGCACTGTTGGTCAGCTTCTCCCAAACTGATTTTTGATAATAAAACAGATCATTTTTCCCATGCTCACTTTCAGTGACATAAAAGTTGGCTTGCACCAGTGGCACCACAAGAGATGAGAAGAACCAAAAGATCCATCTTTCTAAAATTCTGTGCTTCATAATATAAATGGCATCATTCAATTCAGTACATCTTTTATCTATGTCCATACTCTTTCCTGTTGTGTATTCCAGTACATGATTACTCAGGTGGCAAGAAGAATGTTTATTTGAAAGCAAAGGAAACCTTGATATTTTTAATTTATGCATACATTGCTTCAGAGATAGTTTCTCAAATCTACGTAGCCAAACAAATTTTGAAATTTTCTTCCTTAAAATTCTCCAATTAGAAGGAGTTCCTAGCAAACGTGAAGGAACTATTCTCTTACAAACAGCTGAAATAAAAGATATCACCTGACTTTTTGAGCAATAAGATCTATTCAGTTCAAATTGATGACTAAGAACATTCAGAGTTTTCTTGAGATGTTTGGATTCATGAACATGAGATTTCTCGAGGGGCAGAACACTGTCCAGCTGAGCTATCGGTTCTCCTTTCTCAGATGATTTTATACCAGATTCATTTCCCTGAAAGAGAATACTCTAAAAACATTATATTTCTCACTCAAAATAAATGGAAAGTATGTCCACTTTCTATATTTAAAAGAAATATAAAACATAAACAGGGAACTGTTTGTTTCTACTTCCTTATGTTCTAGAAATATTGTTGTCAAGTTTTTAAAAATAAGGAGAAGTACAAACAACCATGTTTCAGAAAATTGTTCAAAATTTTGCTTGAAAATAAGAAACAGAAAATAGATGTGTATCCAAACAACTGCTAGAAGATATCTTATGAACCATGTGTTGCACTAGACAAAATAAGCAACTAATTAGTTATGAATCTTATGATGATATCACTTTTTCTGTCAAGATACAAAAAAGATTTTTATTTAAAAGAAAATTCCTATATATAATACAAAATTTGCACTTGAACAATTAACCAAATGACCAGATCTTTCTCTGTTAATTTGAGGAGCCTCTCACAAACACTTTATCAAATAAATGTTACTACAGCATTGCAAGATAAGAGGTTCAACTCATCAACTCATTGTAGAACTTTTATCAAGGTTCTAAAACTAAAAAAAATTCTGTAATACCAAGATCCTTTATTTCAAACTTTCAATATATACAAAATATTTGGTGTTTCAACAAAATTTTCAAGAAACTTCAAAGTTTTATTTCTACTTTAACCAGCACAGGTTAGAAGCAGCACCATAAAACCTTGAGTCGCAGGAAAACAGGGGAATGCCTTTAGTATAAATAATTTTTCTTCAATTCCAACAAAATTAGCAATTGCTCATTGCTAAATAACACTGGTGCTTCCAATGAAATTAACAATTGGTAGTTGCTATACAACACTGCTCTATAAGTGAGAATGCACATCCCACTGGCTTTCAGGTTAAATTGAACAAAACTCTTATAAAATATATGATTTTTTAAGTTCTCTAAGAAAAAAAAAGGGTTCTAAAACCCTGCTTCATCAACATATATAAAGTTTTTTCTTTGGGACACTAACCTCAGACATGAAGAGGGCATTTTCATTGGCATTTCTTCCTAAGGATGGAATAGCACAGTGCTTATCCAACAACCTTAAATGCCGGCAAGATTGAGTTTTGCGTATGAGAAGTGTAAGCAAACTAACAAGTGAATGATATCTGTGAGAACCAAAAAAGCAAGAAATTAAGACCCCAAAAAGAGAAGGAAATAATCAACTGGCTTAAGTACACAAAAAGGTGAAGCATATTGAATTGAAAAAAAAAAAAAAATTGATTAGGACAACAATTTGACAGATATAGCAAAAACTTAAATGAAACACTATGATGCCTTCAGAGTTTTTGTCAAAACCACAATAATTGTCAAGACAGTTACTAGTGCTCGCTCAGTTCTTCAACCACAAAAGTAAATAATGAATACAAAGGGAGGGTCTTTCTTGAGACTCAAACTACACATTTAGAGGCAAGGCTATAGCCGACAACTTTAACTGAAAACAGAATCTCTTTGAAAAGCAAAGTTAACCTAAAAGCGCAAAGATAGGGATTATATGGCAAGGACAGCACCTCTAAGGAGTCCAGCTGTAAATGCAAGGCTACCCATTTGAAGTGCAAGGCCAAAATTCAATTGTGTAAAGCTACGGTATCCATTTTTAAATTGCCTATAACATTTTGAAATACCATATTGCAGCATTTGAGTCTAGCAAGTCATAACACATCATATCATAACATTTAACTTCATCAAGACCCATATATCACTGCATTAGATTTCTCCAGGGAAAAAAGACATGTGGACAACACCTTCCAGGTCCATTTTGTCCTTCACTTACCCATTTGCTGTGACCTTCATCTCACAACTAATCTCTTCCTGCAGTATCATGAACATTTTTCATCATACACATTAAACCACGTCATTTGGTTTTGTTAATCCAGGCTACATTGTAACCTCCATTAATAATTTTGTACGCAAGTTCTCCCCTAATAATTGTATCATTAACTCTGAGAACATGTTTGTAACATGTGGTAAAGGTTTATACTTGAATTAATCACAGAGCTTCCACCCATATAGCATCCATTCTGCTATCACCATTACCATTATTTAAAGCCTTTTCTGAACTAGTTGTTGCAACTAGGAGTACCATCAAACAGGCACTTCAGTCCTTAACTACTTAACTTTTTTTCCATGCCGGCCCTACCACTAAATTTTCTGTCAATTCTGGCCTTACCTCTAACTTTCTGTCAATTACAACCTTAGTCCCTTAGAGAACCTCTGAAGAGCTTCAGTGTGATTCTTATGTGAGTGACACCAGCTCAAGTATGACTTGCCTTTTCTATTTATCTACAGGAGCTATGACATAGGTTTTCCATATAGAATTTTTTTTTTTTTTTTATAGATAAACGCACAATGATATATTAGATAAAGGGTGCTTGAAAGGCGACCCAAAGCATACAGGGAGTATACAAGCGTCACCTAAAAACAGGAAACAGAAGGGACAAGCACTCACCGGCCCTCAACAAGAGCCCAACCAGTCCACAAAGTTAAGGGGCCTACAACTATAGAAGATTTAGCCCAGGAAAAGAGATTACAAACAAATGAATTTTTCAATCTTTGTATCGACAGGACCTCATTATCAAAAACTATCATATTTCTTTCCTTCCAAACCTTCCAAAATAAGCAAAGAGGAGCTGCCCGCCAAACCTTTCTATGCTTCTTGTCCTTAAAAGAAGCATACCAACCTAAAAGACTGTCTCTAACCGTAAACGGAAGGACCCAATTAACACCAAATAAAGAAAACACGAGATCCCACAAAACCTTCGCCTTAGAATAATGAACAAGAATGTGATTTTCAGCACAACAGAAGGAACATCTATTAGCTAAAATCCAGCCCCTCCTTTTGAGTTGATCTTAAGTAAGAACCTTCCCCCATGAAGCTTCCCAAGCAAAAAAAACCCACCTTTGTAGGAACATACGGACTCCAAATAATGCTCCATGGAAACGGGACTGCACAGCTATGATCAAGAGAATTATAAAGGGACTTTACAGTGAAAATCTCATTTTTCGTCTCTTTCCACACCATCCTATCCTCCACATCAGCATTCAGCCTCTTTCCTTGAATGGTCGAAAGGAATCTCTCCACCTCCTCCACCTCCCAATCATTGAAAGGTCTAAGGAAGCGGGGAGTCCACCCTCCCTCTTCCCCCATTGAATCCCAACAGTCGGCTACCCACGCATCTTTAGAAACCACTAAATCAAACAAGGAGGGAAAGGCCTCACAAAGGGAAATGTTCCCGCACCAAATATCTTTCCAAAACCTCACTCTTTTGTCATCCCCCACCGAGAATGAAACATTGTTGAGCAGCAACAAACCTTCCTTACTGATTTCCTTCCAAAGCCCCACCCCATAGCCCTCCCTAACCCCGTGAGTACTCCACCCTCTTTTTTTCAACCCCAAACTTCGTACTAATTATAAGCTTCCAATAGGAATCCCTTTCAACCGCAAAACGCCAACTCCATTTGCACAAGAGGGCCCTATTGAGAGTAGAAAGATTTCTAATCCCCAATCCACCCTTCTTTTTATGAGAGCAAACAACAGCCCACTTTACAAGATGGGGCCTCTTCTCTAACTCTCCCCCTCCCAAAGAAAATCCCTTTGAATTTTCTCAAGTCTTAATTTAACCACTCTTGGCATACACAATAAAGACATAAGGTAGGTTGGCATGCTCGCCAAAGTGCTCAGAATGAGAGTGATTCTTCCACCCTTAGAAATGAACTACTCTTACACAAGGCAAGTCTCTTCCGCATCCTCTCTTCCACTCCGTCCCAAACCATCACCAACTTATGCGAAGCAGCCAAAGGGAGCCCCAAATAAGTGGAAGGGAGAGATCCTACTTTGCAGCCAAGCTCAGCAGCCAATAACTCAGCATTCTCCACTCTACCCACCAGCAAAATTTCACTTTTGTTCAAATTAATACACAGACCAGAAGTGGCTTCAAACCACAGTAATAACCAACTTAAAAAAGTCAATTGCTCTTGGGAATCCTTACAAAAGACCAACGTATCATCAGCGAACAGAAGGTGCGAAACTTGGATCCCAACGCCTTCCCTTCCCCTTATCCTGCAGCCTGATAGAAAACCCCCTCTCACTGCTCTGTTAATGAGGCTACTTCAAGCCTCCATTCCTAAAACAAAAAGGTAAGGGGAGAGGGGGTCTCCTTGCCTTAACCCCCTAGTGCTCCGAAAAAAACAAGGCAGTGGATATGCACCATCTAATCCACCCAGCCCATTTCTCCCCAAAACCCATTTTTTGCATCATTGACAGCAAAAAATCCCAATTAATACGATCATAGGCCTTCTCTAAATCCAATTTACACAATACCCCACTTTCCTTTCTTTTCAGCAAGGAGTCTATGACCTCATTGGCTATTAACGTAGCATCGAGAATTTGCCTACCTTCAACAAAGGCATTTTGGGTTGAAGACACCATCTTTCCCACTACTTTTTTCAATCTATTGGCTAAGACCTTTGCAAGCAGCTTGTAAAGACCTCTCACCAAACTGATGGGTCTAAAATCGCTCAAATCTTCAGCCCCACCCTTTTTTGGGATTAAAACTAGGAAGGTGGTGTTCAGGCTTCTGACGAATTTTCCCCTCTCAAAAAAATCTTTGAAAAAACCCATAATCTCATCTTTGACGAAATCCCAGCAGAATTGCAAGAATGCAAGGGAAAACTCATCCGGACCAGGGGCCTTATCCCCATTCAGTTCTGAAAGAGCCGAAGACACCTCTTCCACAGAAAACATCTCCTCCAACCTGGCTGCCTCCTCAACCCCAATACTGTCAAACTCAAGACTATTCAAACAAGGGCGCCAACCACTTGGATCCGATAAAAGATTCTGATAGGCCCTCACCACTCCCCTTTGAATATCATGATCTTCTGACAACCAGGTGCCATTGACTTTAATTTTTTTCAAGCAATTCCTCCTTTTGTTAGAATTTGCCATCTTGTGAAAAAATCCCGTGTTTTTATCGCCTTCCTTCAACCAAGTTTCTCTTGATTTTTGTCTCCACGAGGTCTCCTCCATAAGCGCCCATTTCTTGAAATCCTCCCTAGCCTCCTTTCTCGCCTCTAACTCCTACTTGTTTAAAACTCTTAGCCACTCCTGATTATCCCAATAAGACATTTTGTCCAAAGCCAACCTTTTGTTCACCCCCACTTTACCAAACACTTCCGAGTTCAAGTCCTTCAACTTAATTTTTAAAGCCTTTAATTTTTCTGTCATGATAAAACTATAAGACCCGCTATAGTTGAATCCTTGCCACCAGCCCTTTAACAGCTCCTTAAACCCCTCCCCCTTCAACCACATATTCTCAAATCGAAACGAAATTGGACCTCTCCTCACCGCACCCCCATCTAACAGAATTGGGAAGTGATCAGACACCGGTCTTGGGAGAGAACACTGGATCGCCCCACTGAAATGGTTCTCCCAATCCTCCGATATCAAAAAGCAATCCAGTCTAGACCTAGAAAGACCATTCATCCCTCCACTCCACGTGAACAGCCCCCCATGGAGAGGCAAATCTCTTAAAGCCAACTCCTCAATCACCTCAAAAAATCTTCTCATGGATTCAGTCAATCTTCTTTCTCTACTACGCTCGTTGGGAAATCTGACCACGTTAAAATCCCCACCAATACACCAAGGATCAGGCCACAACCCTCGAATGGCACCTAACTCTTCCCAAAACAACTCTCTGTACCGTTTCATGGTAGGTCCGTACACTCCCGTAAAAGTCCACAAGAAGCCATCCTCACAATTTTTAAAACAACACAAAATTGAGAAAAGACTCACCTCCATGCCTACTAACTCCAAAACTCTATTATCCCAAAACACTACCACCCCACCAGCAGCCCCCCTTGCACTCATAGCACCCCAGCCTAAGAATTTTCCCACTCCAAGACTGTGAACAATCCTCCTGGACATATCTTGAATTTTGGTCTCCTGTAGACACGCCAAATCCGCTCTTTGCGACCTGATCAAAGCCTTAATAACCTTCCTTTTAACCCTATCATTGGCCCCTCTTACATTCCAAGATAAAATCTTTATCTTCATCTAAGGTTAGAGATTCTATCCCCACCATCTCTAACCATAGATTTCTCCTTCCTCGCACCATTATAATTGATGGACCACTCCAATTTTTTCAATTCACAATCAAACTTAGTGGATCCCGAAATATCTTTCTTAATATTCTGCTCTCTTCTTCCCTTGGTCCTAGGAGCAGATTCAATATTTCGCCTTCAAAACCTTCTGTCGAAAAACCTAGGAACTTACTGAACCTCGCTAAGCAGCTACTGTCCCACCGACATCCTTTTCCTTCCAAATCCTGTAACAAATCCTCAAACTCACCCCCCCCGCCCCTCCTTCACCACCTGAGGATTTCTCCCCCTCGGTGCCTAACTCCCCATTGCTGCCATCTACCAAAATAATGCTCAGAGGAAGTTGCTCCTCTCCCTCAATCACAGAGACCAAACCAGACAAGGTCCCCTCCTTCGCCCCAGCCCAATCAAACCCAGAAGAAAGAGTAGAAGAAGAGAGCTCCCGACCCCCCACAGAAAGCAAAGAATTTTCGACATACCTGGAAGCTTCAACGCGCAGCGCTTCGTCAGTCATCGACCCTCTTTTCACCACAGCAGAGACTTTCGTCGGCATCGCAACTCTTGTCATGCCGACAATAGGATCATCGTCTCCATTTACGCCTCTCTCCATGCTTATCGTTTGTGCCCTAAGACGAGAGGCCGAAGGTTCTTCCCCTAAGACAAGAGGGTCGACGTCTCCATTTACGCCTCTCTCCATGCTTAACGTTTGTACCCTAGGACAAAAGGCCGAGCGTCCTTCCCCAATTAAAACCCCTCCATCCATTGCGTCAAGGCCTTCAAGCCTAAGGCCCACGCCCTTCTCCCCTTCTCTGCAGCCTTTCACGACATAAGAGTCAATGGGCCTGGAGTCTTGGCCCAGACCCTCTTAGATTTCTTTAAATGGGCCCTGGATCTCCCCACTTTCTTTAAAAGGGCCCTGAGTCACCCCATTAACTAACCCGTTAAGCCCAAAACAAGGGCCTTTTAGCCCAAAAACAGAGTCGTCCATCCTTTTAAAAGAAAACTCCTTACCCCCTTTCACACGTCCATCAACAGTACCTACCCTACACTCCACTGCAGTCCCTACATCAGAGATCACAACAGGAGGGAAGGAAGGAACACCTTCAGAAGATGACACGTCAAGCACTCCCTGCTGCAACCTCAACTGCTCCACCTTCTCCCTTTGACTTCCACAGCAAAGAACACGTGATGTTCCACCAACTGCCCCTCCTTCACCACCCGAGGATTTCTCCCCCTCGATGCCTAACTCCCCATTGTTGCCATCTGCCAGAATAATGCTCAGAGGAAGCTGCTCCTCTCCCTTAATCACAGAGACCAAACCAGACAAGGCCCCCTCCTTCGCCCCAACCCAATCAAACCCAGAAGAAAGAGTAGAAGAAGAGAGCTCCCGACCCCCCACAGAAAGCGAAGAATTTTCAACATACCTGGAAGCTTCAACGCGCAGCGCTTCGTCAGTTATCGACCCTTTTTTCACCACCGCAGAGACTTTTGTCGGCATCGCAACTCTTGTCATGCCAACAATAGGATCATCGTCTCCATTTACGCCTCTCTCCATGCTTATCATTTGTGCCCTAAGACGAGAGGCCGAAGATTCTTCCCCTAAGACAAGAGGGTCGGCGTCTCCATTTACGCTTCTCTCCATGCTTAACGTTTGTGCCCTAGGACGAGAGGCCGAGGGTCCTTCCCCAATTAAAACCCCTCCATCCATTGCGTCAAGGCCTTCAAGCCCAAGGCCCACACCCTTCTCTCCTTCTCTACAGCCCTTCACGACATAAGAGTCAATGGGCCTGGAGTCTTAGCCCAGACCCTCTTAGATTTCTTTAAATGGGCCTTGGATCTCCCCACTTTCTTTAAAAGGTCCCTAAGTCACCTCATTAACTAACCCGTTAAGCCCAAAACAAGGGCCTTTTAGCCAAAAAACAGAGTCATCCATCCTTTTAAAAGAAAACTCCTTACCCCCTTTCACACGTCCATCAACAGTACCTACCTACCCTCCACTGCAGTCCCTACATCAGAGATCACAACAGGAGGGAAGGAAGGAACACTTTCAGAAGATGACACGTCAAGCACTCCCTGTTGCAACCTCAACTGCTCCACCTTCTCCCTTTGACTTCCACAGCAAAGAACACATGATGTTCCACCAACTTCTTCTCCCTCCCTTGAGCCACCGCCACCCCCCTCCCGCCGAAGCTTCCTGCCGGCACCACCTGCGTGAACCAAGGAGAGGACTCCCACCAAAGTTGAAGGAAATAACATCCCGACCCCACAACAATGTGGGCAGTGCTGGGAAACTCCCTATCCACGCACTTCACAAGGATCCAAGCCCACTGCAACTCAAACGAAGAAAACGAGTTTTCATCCGCTGCTACAAATCCTCCACACCCATCACCAATTCTTTTAAACACCTTCGTGCTCCAAATGAAGGGGAAGCCTAACCACCCTTACCCAAACTTCGTTAGCACTGGAATCCTTGCAAAGACACCCCACCTCAGGGTTCCATCTATCCAAAATAATAACATTCTCCTTAATGTTTCTTAAGCCTCTGGCTAAAACACGTTCAGCCTCACTTGATGACTCGAAATCAAACAGCAAGAAACCTCTGCCTATCACAGCAATCCTCAGATTCCCCTTTAAAGCCCAATGTCGCGGCGCCCAACTCCTTACGTACTCCAACTCAAGAAAAAGAGCTGAGTTAAGACCCCACCAACCTACTAGACATTGTCTCAACTGATCTAACTTTCCACGCACTTCTCTTTCCCCCACTTCTAACCAAACTAACTGGCCTACCCTTCCCGGGCTTGTCTTAACAGCATCTGCATATGAATTTCAGCTCCATCCCTTTCTCCCTCCACTGGACCTTCGAGCCCCCTTTCGCCCTCAACAAATCCTCCAGCCCTTTGGAAACCTGTAAGCCACCTGATGGGGCCACACCAAGACCTCTCAACCTCACAGCCAATGAGTTCCAACCAAAAGACTGTCCCTTCCCCTCTGGAAAAATAATGCTATACTTTTTTTATTCAATATCACAAACTGAGCAGAGGATGAACCTTTCTGCCTCATTCAAGCGACGCTCCAACCTATACTTCCTATTCCCCTCCTCCCAGCCAATAGCCCAATCTTGATTATTAACCTCTCCACAACAAGCTTCTACTCCATCCAATAAGCATCGTAAACTAGCCTCCCCGAATCTAATCCAAGAGGAGACACCTTTGCTTCTCTCCCAAATGCAGACTTTCAGCTTTCCTCCCAACTCCTCAACCAAAATCTCGAAGGATTTGGATTCCACCACAAAACAACTTCTTCCTCCCCTGGCAACACCAGCTTCACCCCATGCTCTCATCTCTCTCCACCACAACTAGAAAGTCCATAAAATGATGCCTAACCAAAGGGGGGCTGATCATATGTACACCAGGGGTATAGAAAAGATACCAAGGAAAGGAGAAACCACACACCCACAGAAAACAGCAAAGGTTTTCCATATAGAATATATTAAAGCCTTTGACTAAATATCCCACCATAGTTAGTAAATAAGATTCAAGAAACCAAATGAAACTATATATGCATGTTAGCCTCAGAAATTATAGAAGCCACAAAATCCAGAATATATTCTGCAACACAATCACCATATGGTAGCTTAAATTAAAGGGTATATTTGCAGCAGTATTCTCATATCCAGTGCACCACTTACAGGCAAGCAGATCCAATGAGACAAGAAGCAGTATTGTGAAAACATTGCTTTGACTCAGTTACATTCCCATCGGATAAGCCTAAGATATCCCTTAGAAGAACGTTTGCACCAGAAAAATTGGGCTTCAAGGAATTTAGTATGTCTGAAAATATTAAGGAGCTATATAAATTTTTCTCCAAAAACATCAAGTGAAACAAGACTTAAGAACATCACAGTTTGGAAGTCATCATAGTACTTGAACAAAAAATCGAAAACATTATATAAAATGCAAAAGCAGGCAATTGCACTCTTACATGGGTATACAAAATGGAAAATGCTAAAAACCATAAAAATTGTAATCTCTACCAAAATGCTTTTCACTAATATAAGGAACCGTGCAGTAAGAAAAAAATCATTATAATGCCAAGCATGTTTAATATGAGAAAAGAACACATGTAAAGTGAAATATACTAAAATAAGAAGAATAGGATACGTTTTCTTGGAATAACCGACAAAGAATGCTCCAATTTGTGGAACATAGATTTCCTGTCAATATAAGCCCCAGGGGAGACTTTTGGGGAAGCTTGCAACAGCAAACAACAGGAACACTGCTATTGCAACTGTTAGATAGACCAAATCTAAAAACCATAAACACAAAAGAAAAACAAAGAAACTGGAGAAGCAATATAGGATGCCATTCACAATGTTGATGGAGGTTTAAATTTTTGCTAAAGATTCTGGTATTTAATGGTAAGAAACAAATTATGTATGAGATGAGAAAATGCCAACTAAACATTAATCCTTTTTATAGTTATCAAATATTACAGAACTCAAGCCACTTTTGTATGACATCAGAATATCGGATATGTTTCAAGACATCCCAAATGATTGAATATTATTTTCTGCAGATAACTTTTAGAAACTTCTGCAAGATGTGACACATATTCACAAGCCTCTTCTGCCATTCCTTCTACAACTATCACAGCCCTTCTTCTTATTATCCTGGGATCTTAAGACGATATTATCAGAAATGAAGGCTATATAAGAAAGCAGAACAAACAAGATACAGAAGGCTGCATCTGAATTGGCAAGGCTTGAAGACTAGATGGATCTTTTTAGACCATTTAAGCCACAAATCAAGAATTTATAGATCATGTGAGAACATCTCCCCTAGTCTATGGAGAAAAATGCTTCTCTCCCTCTCTTTTTCTTCTATTAGCATACTTTAACTTTATTTATCACTTAATTTATGATTTAAATTAATTATCATTGAATGACAATTGAAACCATCCCAATGTCAAGCAGTATCTATTTCCTGCTCTCATCAGTTATTCCATGCCTGCTACATGTTTAGGATCAGTTATTAGGTGACAGAGGTAAACAAAATGGATGGTGAAGTGCCCTAATTATTAAGGAAGGATTAGTTTGAGAGAAGCAAGGAGTGGAGTAATGGCAGAGGCACTAGGGATCAAAATCTCAGAGCATATGTGATTGCCACATAGAGAGTAATGATGGTGGGATTAACTGTCTCAACCCTTGGATCATGGCTTATTAATAAGGGTAAAACCTCTTCCCATTCAAAACTCCTGAAGTAAGATTGACATCCATCATGTGCAACTAGGTCTAGTCATCCACCTCAAAAATCTTTAAAGCCTAGCTGGCAATGCAGGACCCTTGAACCATTCCAAGTACTAGGCATGGATGGCTAATCCCACAGCAAAGAAGCAGAAGTTCCAATTCTGTCTTGGACTGTAGCCCCAATGTCAAGGCACTCAGCCTTGGGCAGCTTTGAGGAGTCCTCAAAGAATTCCCATGCAGCTACACAAGTTGGACTTCCTATTAATAGGCATCTGAGTGAATCTTAGGCATGTACCCATGTGGTTAGGCATTTGTTTTGTGCTGCCTCAGAAACCAGCAATTGCCTGCGAATAGGTCAATGAGACATATATCAAGGAATATCCTGTCCACGTGTCATCCTCTAGGTGTTCCATGTGATAGTAATAAGGAACCTCAACACAAGATAAAGTGGTCGTGTGTGTATGGGTTGTGCAACAAATAGAACCAATAAGTTCATTTTACACCATGAAACACTTAAAACCTGCCTACTGTTTCAAAGTGGACTTGAAGTTGACAGTGTTTCATAGGTTCATGGAAGGGAAAGACCTTTTCATGGTGAGGACTTAAGTCGGCACTAGAGCCTTGTTGAAGCCTTCCATGTAAGCTTTCTTTTTTGGAAGGAATTGTTGTATAAGGGCCCAGGATGTCATTGCCTTGAAATTTCAATTGACTGCACTTTCTGGCCTGCTGGTAGTTGGATGGTCTTAAACGCTTCCTATGCTGCACTGAAATCTGACTTGTAATTTGCTGACATTCCCCAAGTGGAGCTCCTTTCCTATTAGCGATTCCAAGACTTGTGGTTTGCATAGTTTCTTCACATGAACTCGTACAAACACACTTTTTCCCCCAAGGTTCACTAAATTTTCTTAAGCAATTCCCACCATTACAGCCAACACAACTAACAAAACTTACAGGACCACCACGATTGAAAGAACTGGTTAGTTGCTGTTCCTCTGATGTAGAGTTAACAGCACCATCATTCCTTTCCATCTTCTTTTGAGGACCTGAGAAAAAAATTTGAATAAATCAATCACCAGTCACCCCTCTGTCAAAGACCTAATGGTATAGTATCCTATTACTCTTCCAGAATTAATATGTTACAGACTACCAAAAAAATGGCATTCATAAAGACATAGAGCCACAAATCAATAATAAAATACGGACAGCAAAAGTACAAGGACATAATTCCATTAAAATATACATATGAAATAACCATCAATGACAGTCTAAGAAGGAACCATACCAAAGATGATAGAGAGAGAATCTCGTGGAAAAAATTAAAACACCTCAGAATTATGCAGTTATGATCTATCACATAGTTGATATTCATGATGAATCTTCTATCTTGTTAAGAGATTAGCAAAGTGATAGCATAATAAAAAAATTTAGCCTCCCTAGTGAGGGACCTTTTGTCTTCAAAATTTCTTTAGACTTCATGGAGATCATGTGATCCATATTAGCCCCCTGCCAATAACATAATTGATTGTTTTCTTAATTTTATGCTCTACAGAAAATAAATCAAAATAATCATACGCATATTTATGTACCGTCTTTTCCTCAAGAAAAAGAAGTAAATATGATGACCTAAAACATGACAACAAAATTCCAATAAAAAGATAATCACATATCTTGATTACCAAGATCAGTGAGTGAAGGCTTTTGATGTTTCGAGTCTGATATATGTTTTGACAACCCAATGCATAAATCACTGATAGGAGGACCTGCCACCTGACAGTGCATCTTATGAGGAAGAGGCAGAAATATTGAAGTATGCTTTAGTAAGTAAACCATGATATCATCCCCAACCTGCACAATATAAAATGTGGATGCTGACTTACTTTTTTATATAGGGGTATACAAAAAAGAACACATAATCTGACATTGTTGAAGCAAATAATACAAAGAGTAACCATAACTTACCCTTTCCAAGAGAAGACCCCAGGCTGAAGAAGTCAGAAGCTCTACAATGGAGCTCAAGTTGTTACACTGTCAGAAATAGATGAAGCTTTTGATAAACAAAAATAATAAAGATATCAAGTATCAACAGATCATCAACCTACAAAGGATAACCCAAATTTAAGAATCATTACTATTGGCATGTTACTTATAAACCTTCTACCCTTGAGTACCCCATACTGAAGGTTACAGAAGATCACTTGATGGATTCCATCCTTTTAAGGAAGCACAAGAAATACACATTTGCTTGGAAATAATCAAGTATTCCACTCTTAAAAATGGAAATTTCTTTCAATAAAGTTAATGATTACAAATTAATATTTATATGAAATAAGTTCCGATTAAAAATTACATATTGTTGGCATAAATGATATGCAAGTTCCATTTGGTGAAGTGGAAATCCTTTACTGTCGCATACAGAAGAAGTCTGGACATTAGAAACAGGCAACCCGAAAACAAATTGATAAGCTTGCATAATGTCGGTGATTGAGACTTAATGATGATAGCAACAGAATAAGACAAATATGAAGTTTGTAGAATTTGGATACTTGCCTTACTATACCCACCACATAATACATTGGAAGACCCTGGTTGCTCACACATGATCATTTCAATGGTCTTTCTGACAATCTGAAAACATTACAAGTAGTACAGTGACATGCTAGTCTTACGGAAAAGCTCATCCGATAGCATCAAACACACAAATTGATGATACATTTATTGAGTAAAATGCATTGATTAATTGACAGGAAGCATGAATTTGCCTCTGAAGTACAACTTGAGATGGTTTAGACCCATCCTTTTAGCAAGAATCACAGACTGTGGTCCAGCAAAGATGTATTCTGTCAAATTAAGCATTTCTAATCACTCAGTAGAAGGGTAAAATAATGAAAGGGAGTTCTTTATATGGATATAATTACTAAAAAGGCCCTTCCTGGTGGAATAAGATAACATTTGAAGTCACCATCCTCAGTTGTATCTGGTAACTCAAAACTGTACAGGAACTCATAAAACATTAATCCTCCATTTGGCTGTTGAGCAAACTATGAGAGATGGAACAAAATAGAAAAAGGTTTTCAATGCATACAAATTTGTCATCTATTTTGGTTTGCAAAAAACTTTAAAACCCATCTCAAACAAGCCTTATAGATGCATTGACACCGGGTTCTTGTTATCTATGGTTCTTGTTATCTATGGTTCCAAATAGCACAAGTGCAGAGATTTAAATTTGACTTCCCTCCCATATCCATAATTTCTCAGCAACCAAACACAGCCTAGATACGTTCGTACAGATTTGAGATAGAATTGGGAAAACAATTCATCCTTAGGCCCCATTTGGTTGCCAATAACACAAAGAACAAAAGAAATCAAAATTGTGATCAGCATGGCTTACTTGTGTTTGATTAGAAACACTTTCATTTTCAGACCTGAAAACAATAAATATGTGCAATACAAAAAATAATATTCCATTGTTTTCAGAAAATAATTCATTTTTGGAAATGATAGCCAACCCAGTTTTTTTGAAGACTAGTCACAAAACATGGTCTACGTGATTCCCATTTCTCCTGTTTTTGAGAACATAAGTCAGCATTTTCTCAGGAAACAGACAAATCATAACCTCAACCATACTATGTAGCCTTTTTTGGCCTAATCCTACAAATATACATTGCTACACTTTTCATATCCATTATTTCATACACACACGCACACCTATAGACATTTACTTTTATCAATTATCATACCTTTTGAAAACAGAGAAAAAAAAAAAAAAAAACTTCATTTACCTTCCATTTGAACCTCCAAAAATTCTCAAATAATTCCTGATGAACTCAACATGCAAAATATGAAACAAATTAAATATAAGGAAAATTGTTCAGACATCCTGCATTTTCAAATTCTTCAGTCTCCAGGTAAAAGACCAATAAAAATTTATTGAGCTCATTCCACAATTTTTAGTTCCCTCCATTTTTCCTTTTTCCTTTCCTTTCCACTTCCTATTATCCAAACGGACCCTGAGGCCATCAAACAGACCTATACATTTCAACTTTCATCTAGAATCACATACATTCGTTCACACTTTCATATACATGCATAAGTATATTATTCATGTAAATAGATAAATGTAGAGAAAAGCAATGATTGTTGAGATCTTGACGGACCTGTAGCTGAGACCACCGGCGATCAAGATAAATGGTGGACAGCGGAGGCGCATTGTAAGAGACGACAACGAAGCACTCGCTCAGAAGCTTGCGATAGTCACAGGGGTCTTGCGGACGGAGAAGGTACGAGTCGGCGTCTCCGCCGATGCAACCGAGGCAGCGCCGCCCATTGCAACCGCAATGCGGCAGAGGAGGAATCAGAGAGACGATCGTGTCGGCGAGCGTACGAGCGCGGTGGCGGAAGAGCCGCCACAGAATCTCCGGGACTCGCCTTTTCCTCCTCTTCCGATTCTTCGCCATCGCGGGAGAGAGTGAGCGTGGTGGTGAAAGTCGAAGCGTTTCAAATGGAAGAGTAAAGCGGGCATGTTTGTTTCATGTTTTATTATCATTTGAAAAACTGCTTTGGGCAAATTTTGCCACGTGGCAGTTTTTATTTGATCAAAAATATTCACCCAAATCGTCCTCTCCTTACAGAGGGTTCCGGAGGGATCTTGTTGCTGCCATTACCAGCGGGTGGTAGGCTGGTAGCTGAATTGGAGCTTCAAGGATCCTATTTTATTTGAAAAATAAAAAATTGTTTTTGAAAATAATTAGCAAATATACCTATAGTGTTTTTAAAAAACATTTTGATAGTTTATGCCTTATAATATTATAGTAGTTGAACTTGATCTTACTATCAACATAATATATTTATGTTATTTTATGTTTATATTTAATTTATGAAATAAATAAAAATATACATAAAATATATATTTTTGAGCTCAAATTTTTAAACAATCAAAATAAAATAAAAAATATACTATCCAAATATATTCCAGAACCAATTCCTATTTTATTTAAAAAATAAAAGATTGTTTTTGAAAATAATTAGCAAATAAACCTATAGTGTTTTTAAAAAACATCTTTTATTGTTTTTATTTATTTTTTTGAAATCTATTTTCAAAAATAATTATATAAATATATAAAATGATTAAAATATATTTAAAAACATAAATAAAAAAACAAGTTAAAAGGTCATTATTGTTTTTACAAAACACTATAAAATAATTTTTAAAAACTATTTTTTAGAACTGTTTTAAAAAAACATTACCAAATAAGATCATAATATTTTAAATTTTTTTCATTTGATTCAAATGTTATTTTCATTGTTAAATTTGAATACAACAAATTAGAGAATAACTTTTGAATAGGGGTGGCTTAAAAAAATAAAAATGAACCGAATCTAATCCAATGAATGTGGGGTGGCTAAAAAATTAAAAATAAACCGAATATTAAACTGACTTTTTCAAAATTATTTTAAATTTTATCAGGTTGATTAAAAAGAAAAAGGAAAAAGGAAACCAAAAGTTTCTATTGTTTTAAATGATTGGAAATGCAGTTGATTATACACTTTTTCTTTATAATTGCTAGCCAATGGTCATTTGCCAAACTCCCCTACCTTTTGTTTTTCATTTTTAGACCTTTTTACTTTTACTTTTGAGCATGATGCTATCATTAGTATAAATAAATCTACTTATGAGTCAAATCAAATTTAAAGTGTAATTAAGAGTGTATTTTAGGGTATTTTTACTTGGATTGTTTATAATGAAAGTGTTTTAGATTATTATTCTTTCATGTTTTTATCTTAAAATATTTTTAATATTTTTTTAATATTTTTAAATATGTTTTAAAAATAATTTTATATTTGGTGCTTTATTTTCAATTATTCTATATATTTGTATAATTATTTTTTAAAACAACTATAAAAAAATAAGTGAAAACAATGAAAAATAATAAAAAGATGTTATTTGAAAACATCACATTTTTTATTTTTAAGAATATAAAGCAAAAAACATTTTTTCGTATTTTTTTGTTTTGCATAACAAAAACTCATTATTGAAAACAGTTATTAAACAGAACCTTAATTTTTAAATAAATAAAAAACACTTTTTAGGTCATAATCATTTTCCAAAATCACTACCAAGCATATTCTAAGAGTATTTAATTCAAGATGCTTTTAATGAAAATACTTATTTTACAAATGTTTTTTTAGGTGATTCATTATAAGTAATTTTTCAACTTTTTAAAAGTATTTTTCTAAATTTTATCAAACTCATCATTTTTCTTCAAAAACGTTTTTAGTTATAAGTGTTTTCTAAAGTATCGGCAAACTAATTCTTAAAATGGGTTTGATAGTCTTTCTATTCCAAATGTTTTTTCAAAAAGAAAAATTTTAAACTTTTTAAATTCTAAATTTTATCAAACATGTTTAAAAAAAATGTTTATATATTAAAGGAAACTCTCAATCAAACCAAATAAATTCTAAATCAAATTATTTTAAATTAATAATTAAATCAAATCTAATATATCATAATTTAATTAAAAAATAAATAAATCAGGTTGGTTTTCAAGATGGTTAAAAACCCTTATTTTTTAAATTTTCAACCCTTATTTTTTAAATTTTCAATTGAATCATCAAATCTAGTGTTTGAAATTAACCTATCATTAATAAATTAAGACTATATTTGGTTTCAAAGAGTACTAAGGCAAAAAAAAATTACTAAGATGATTTTCTCATATTTGGTTTCCTCATGTGTTTAGTTATGGAAAAATGTAAGAAAAATAAAATAAAGAGGAAAAGTAAAAAAAAAAAAAAAAGTTTAAACTCAATAAATTATTTTTATATTATTCTTCAAACTCATTTTACTTATTTTCATCTCTTATATAAAGATTAAAATAATTTAAAAATATATAAAAATTTGACAAATTTTAATTATATTTTATTTTATTGGAAAAAAAGAATTTAACATTTTTTCCCTTTCTTATTACTTCTCCAAAATAAGAGTTTATGAAAAAAAATCAAATATAATTAAAATTAATTAAAAAATTATATATTTTAGAATAATTTAATTTTTATATAATAAAAAAATAAGTTAAAAAATTTTTAAAAAATAATGTATTAAATTTGATTTGATTTTTTATTTTCTTTAATTTCTTTTTCCTTCTATTTTTATTTTATTTTATTTCCCACCATTTTTCCTCGAATTTTCCTAGCCTACGGGAAAAAAACAAGTAGGGGAACCCTTGCCTCCACCATCACCCAACCAATTTAATTTTTAAACATGGGGAATCCACTGCACATAATAATTCCAAAAAAAATTGCGTGGAGCCCGCGTCCTTATCCACCCTTTATTAAGTTATCCGCTTTGCTTTTCGGTGTCCGCCACCATCTTTTTCAACGCGTGGTTTTGAGAGTAGACAGCCTCGGAAACTTCATCCTCATCCTGCAAGAAATAAGATAAAAATATTTAATAATTTATATTATTTTAAATATTTTAATTAAAAATATCCATAATTTAATAGTATTAAAGTCTAGAGGCTGTCATTATCTTCTAATAAAATATGATAAATAATATTAAATATAATATAAATATAAATTCAAATATTTTTTTATTCATACATAATTATGGGATCATGCCCAAATATTTTTTCGATTATGATGTCGAGATCGTACACTTTTTTCGATTTTCTATTTATATTAATTTTGCAACAAATTGGAATTAATATTTTTAATTAATAAATAAAATATTATTACATAAAATAATATAAATTATAAATATTATATAAATATTAAATCGAGTTAAGTTAGCTCAAGTTTAATCTAAATAAAGTTCAACACTAAAAAATTTAACTTAACCAAAATTCAACTTAGGTATTAATACTTGCTCATGTTTCATTTTAGAGTTTTGCTGTTTAAAATCTCATTTGGTGTTTGAAAAAAATATGATGATGCTATTTACTACAAAAAAAAAAAAAAAATTAATCATTTATAAGATGGTGATGATTGGATGATATAAAATATATATTAAAATATAATATTTTAGAAAAATACTATCATATTAAATATAAATGGTGTTAAATTTATGATTAAAATATTTAAGAAGATGTTTAATAAATCAATTTAATGACTTAAAAGACTTAATTTTATATTAATTTTAATTTTTTAAAAAACATATTTTTAGATTTAAATAAGAATAAGTTAACTATTTTAACTTAATATTTAAATTGTTTTAAATTTTAAGTTATAATATTAAGTTATTTTAATAAAAAGATTGGAGATTGGTATAAATTGATTAAGTGTGGGGAAATTTTCAGATATTAGAGGAGTATATATTGAATTTTAAATCTAAATCATTAAAAATATATATGGCAAAATCTGGGTTATTAAATGAAAAATACAAATATATAAGAGGAAAACAAACAAATAAGTTACGGATATAAAAGATGAGATTAAGGTGTGAAGGGATGAGAGACTTTGCACGTAGCATAAATAAATCAAACTTGAGTTTAAAATAACAAGATGTCAATGACACCATCTGATTAATCACGTACTTTCAATTGATAAAAAAATAAATAAATAAATAAAATATCATTGATTAAGATGGGTCCAAATGCTATTAAAACAGAGAAGAATGAGACATCCATAAGCAATAAAACCAATTATAAGGTATAAAGCAATAAGGTGGTTTTGGACACTTGGCCATTTGTGACTGGATGACAGAGGAATAAGCTAATTAGACAAAAGATGAGAAATTCAAAGTTACATTTAGAGATTAAAAAAAACAAGGGCTATTTTTAAAAATAATTGGTTAAAAAAATGAAATAATTCTTAAATTATGAATCGAATCATTTTTCATATTTTTATTTGAAAAAAAATCCAAATTTTTTATATAAATGTTATTTATCATTTCAGGTATTTCCATATCATTTAAAAATATATATATTATTATTAAGGGTGTAAGAAAAATTGAAATAGCCAACAAGCCGATACAAATCAACTACAATTGATCATATTGATTTGGTTTTCATAAATAAAAAAGGTCGGATCAGTTTGAGAATTTTGTTGCCTCATAATTAATAGAAACTAAACCAAATAGATATTCTAAAACTTATATATAATTATTTGATATTTTATAAAATATATATATATATATATATATATATATATATATATATATTAGATTCTATTAAAGTAATTTACTGTTTTTATACTATGGTCAAATTAATTCTAAATGCATTTAATATATTTTTAATATCAAATAAAAGTTGGTTTCAATTAATTTTAAAAATAATTTAAACTTAAGGATCTAATATAAACTCAAATTAATGATATTTGTGTTCAAAATAAACGCAAATCTATAACTAGGCTTAAGACTAAAAAAAATTATTAAGTTGGGTCAAAACCGATCCACGAAAACCGAACCAAACCAATATCAAAAGGTTTGGGTTGGTTCGGTTTTTTCACTCCAAATTTGGTCAATTCAATTTTTATCATATATAAACCCAACTATATTACTAAAAACCAACCCCTTATTTTTACTAGAAAAAGTGAAGGTATTTTTATCACAATGAAGTTAAAAAATAATGTGCAGGTTAAAATTTTAAAAATTAGATTTTCAGTTTCCCTCTTAATCAAATAACCTTTTTATTTATTTATTATTATTATTATGTAGAAATCGATTTATTCATTTTACCCAAATATTCATGAAAAGTATTTGTCCAAATTTTTACTTAATCATTTCAATTTTATGACATAATAAAATACATACATTCTACCTTGATTTTCTCAACTATAAAATTTCTGACAATTAGTAGTTGAATCTTGAAAATATGATATCATGGAGACATTATGACTTTTCTAAACTAAAAAATTAATACAAATTATTCTAATATTGTTAAAAGTACAACATGTATCATTGGAATAACAAATGTACAATGCAAATCACTAAATTAAGCACCTTTCCATATATATATATATATATATATATTTTAATTTTTTTATTAAAAAAAAATAAAAAATGATTATATAATTGAAGCTCCCCATGAAAGTTGGGGAAAACAACCTCTTAATAAAGTTAAAATGAATTCAACTTTATACCAAGAAGTTTCTAGAATAATAATAATAACAATAACACACATGATTTAAATATTTAGGAATTTTCAAAAATAATAAGACACGTGTATTAACCATAATTGGTAGTGTTAGATCTTTCAAATAGACAACTAAGGCCAACGTATACACAAGGGTAACACATGACAAGTAATAATTAAAATAGTATAAAATATTTAAAAAATTATTTATATCAAGAAAAATATAACTAATATTTTATTAAATTCAAAATATGAATGACTAAAAATATAATATCGAATCTAAATCATTGAATAAAAGAATAAAATAATAAAACACGAGACTTTTTTTCACTGTACATAAAATTTTCTGATTCGATGATATTTTTCAATATGATATTAAATTTTTTTTTCTCGCATCATAGCTTTACCTTGAAATAAAGTATTATTTGATTAAAAGGGTTATTAAAAACCCAATTTTAAAAATCTAATATTTCGTCATTTTTTTATCATATTTTTACAAAAACACCCTTATTTTTTTCTTATAAAAATAATCTTATTTTTTTTAACTACAGGTAAATATTTGAAATAATTAAGGGTATTTATGTAAAAAAAAAACCAGTTACTCTTCTAGTAAAAATATTGGAGATGTTAAATTCATAAATATAAAAATTATTTTATTCCTTCTAACTAATTAATTCTAAAATAAATATAGTGAAGAAAAATACTTGTATTATGATATATATAATAATATATATTTTTATTTTCTAATTTTGTATAATTTATATTAATAAAAGAAATTTATTTAAGGAAAATGAGACTTTAGAAAAGATGACACATGTCCGAATGAGTAATGATATAAATGTAGAATATATTAAGTCTTTAAATAGAATGAATATTTATTAATTACGTGACAAATTTATCAACGAAAAAAGTCAAATTGCTTGAAAAATCAATCATTTCTTTGGAATCTTGTACCATAATCTAGAAAATATTAATTTTATCACCCTTCTTTCTTACATTATCCATGTATTCAATGCTAAGTCATCATCCGATTAATTTCATTAAAAATAAAATAAAATATTTTCTATGGTTTTAATTTTTTATATTAAATAATAAGAAATTTGAAAAAAAATTAAAATTTTCACCAAATTAATAATTTAATAACATATAAAGACAAAATAAATACAATAATACCTAAATCATAAAAATAACTCAACTTTTTAAAAACCTTAAATATGATCATATTTAAACAAAAATGCACTTTATCAATTGAAAAAAACGAAAAAAAGAAAATGAAAATTGCAAAACAATGCTAACACTTTGGAAACTCCTTTTTTTTTTTTTTTTTGGAGAACAAGACAAGAAGAAAATAAGAAAAATAAAGACAAGAAGAAAATAAGAAAAATAAAGAATAAAAGATCAAAAAATATATTAAGATTATGTTTGGTTTTAAAAAGAAAAAAATATTAATTTTTTTTTTCATATTTAATTTTAATATGAAAAACAGGAAAGAAATAAAATATAATTAAAAATTTATATATATTTAAATTATTTTATAATTTTTATCTTTATATAGAAAATGTAAAATGAATTTGAAAGAGTATATAACATAATTTATTGATTTTAAATTTAGTTTTTATTTTTTATTTTTTATTATTTTTTTACCCTCCTAAAAATAAACTATATTTTTACTTTTGAAAATTAAATTTCTTTTTATGAACATAAACTTTTGACTCAAATTAGCAACTTAAGATTGAGGGTTTAAAGTCACAAATTTTTTTTTTCTAATATAAAATGAAATTATATTTGGGGAGAACAAGATAATAATAAAAATACAAAAATAATGAGATAAAAAAAAGAAAAAAATTATTGAAAATTTTATTTTAAATAGAATTTACCCCACTCAAATATATCATATAAAAATTCACATAATTATAATACGAATTTTTTTTATTAAGTTCTTAGTAAAAATACGAGAGATAAAAAAATTTAGGAATTAGAAACTCGTCTGATAGTAATTTTAGGAAGTGTTTTTAATTTTTTTAATAATCAAAATTTTTATCTTAATTTTTAATTTTTTTTAACACTTAAAAAAATTTTATATTTTAAGTGCCCAAATTTTATTTTATTTTTTTCCTAAAATCACTACCTAATAAAAATATGATTTTTGTATTTTATAATTTACCGCGCCAAATTAAAAACTTAACGCTCGAATTTTTGAAAAGTAAAATTCTTGTTTGTCCATGGAAGAACCGTACGTTCCTCCCCACGCGCCCAGAAGGCGCCAGAAACAGTGATGAGAACAACAACAGTACACAGAAGTCTGAAGAAGAATACAAAATTCATATTATTCATGTTGGATCAACTACCATTCCACCTCTAACCCTCTCTCTCCCCCTCTCTATCTCTCTCATATATATATATATATATATGATCACATATACAAACAGATAATTCTGTTATCAAATTCAAACCCCACTTCGGATTCCAAGGGTTTTTCTTTTTTCTTTTTTCTTTCCCGGAACCACCAAGAATTGGAGAGAGATTTTCGAGAAGAAAGCAGGGGAGCTGAGATGTTGCAGTTGTTCTTTGCGGTGGCCTTCTCGTCGGTGCCTCTGACTCTCTATATCCCACCTCTGAGGAGCCTCAACCTCTTTGTAGAGACCATGGAAGATATAGTGAGGGAGACCAGTATGCATACTGACAGGCTCTATCCCCGTGTGCGGCAGGCCTTTTTCAGGATCCTGGACTGCATGCTTTGTAATAATATGAGGTAGATTAGATTGTTTTTTTTTTTCCATGTTTTTTCCTTCCAATCTTTGGTCCAATTGTTTGTTCCCTTTTTTGGGGTTTGTTTTGTTGTTCTACATTATCAAATATTGTTGATGTAAATTAAGAATATGATGGTGGTGTGTTGAGATAGATATGGGGTTGGATTGAAGGGTTTTGTGATGGTTTTGGGTTTTTTTTTTATATGGGTAGACTAAGGTCAGAGAGAGTCATTTTTCCTGGTTTTTTCTTGGCATAGTTTATCAGGGAAGAGGAAGAGTTGAATTATAGATATATTGAGCTTGGTGTTTTTTTTTTTTTTTTTTTGCTTGAGCGATATGGGGTTGAAGGTTTTGTGATGATTTTGCGCCACACCCACCGCCCGCCCCCACCTCTCCTTTTTTCTTTGTTTCTTTTTTTTTTTTTTGTATTTTGGGTAGATTAAGGTCAGAGAGGGTGTCAATTTTTTTTTCTTGGCAGAGTTCAGGGAAGAGGGAGGAAGTTGAATTATAGATGTATTGAGTTTGTAGAAATCAGAGTGTCGATTTTTTCAGGTTTTTTCTTTGCATATAGTTGAAGGTTTAAACGTTGGGTAGATTTCTCAGTTTTGCTGGGGGAGGGGGAGGAGGAAGTTGGATTAGATGTATTCTAGACTTGTTGAGTTTGTGGGATCATGTTTTCTCTTAGATGAAGAGCTCAAGGGTGTCATTTTTCTGGGTTTTTCTTTTCGTACTTCAAGATTTACACGTTCTGGGGTTTATGGGTTGACTGTTTTTTGTTAGATTAAGGCCAGAGAGTGTCATTTTTCTGGGTTTTGCTTTGCATAATTCAAGATTTCAACGTTTAGGGTTTTGTGGCTTGACTGTTTTTTTCTTAGATCATAAGGCTTTTGCTTTGCATAATTCAAGATTTAAACGTTTAGGGTTTGTGGGTTGACTGTTTTTTTCTTAGATTAAGGCCACAAGGGTGTCCTTTTTCTGGGTCTTTCTTTGCATAAATAAGATTTAAACGTTTAGGGTTTGTGGGTTTTTTTTCTTTTGGGTTAGATTAAAGCCAGAGAGCATCATTTTTCTGCGTTTTTCTTAACATAATCAAAGCTTATGCAGGCTCCTTGTTTTTTTGTTAAACTAAGGCCAAAAAGTGCCATTTTTTTGGGGTTTTCTTTGCATAATACAAGAGTTAAATGTTTGCATAAATAAGATTTAAACGTTTAGGGTTTGTGGGTTTTTTTTCTTTTGGGTTAGATTAAAGCCAGAGAGCATCATTTTTCTGCGTTTTTCTTAACATAATCAGAGCTTATGCAGGCTCCTTGTTTTTTTGTTAAACTAAGGCCAAAAAGTGCCATTTTTCTGGGGTTTTCTTTGCATAATACAAGACTTAAATGTTTGGTTTTGTAGGTTCATTGGTTATTATTATTATTTTTATACATTTTTTTGTTTAGATTAAGGCTGGAGTGTCATTTTCCCGGGTTTTTCTTTGCATAATTCAAGATTTAAATGCCTAGGGTTTGTGGGGCTCATTGCTTTCTGTTGTTTTTTTGTCTTTTTTCCAGGTTTCTTTGCATAATTCAAATTTTAAAAGTTTGGGGTTTGCATAGTCTTTTTCACTGTTTTTTCTTCTATTAAGGCCAGAGAGATTTCCGGGTTTTTCTTTGCATAGTTGAAGATTAAAATGTTGGGTAGATTTGTCAGTTGTGCTGGGAGCAAGAGTAAGTTGAATTAGATGCATTTGAAACTAGTACAAATCAGGTAAGTCTTTCAAAACAGGTATACTTAGTTTAATTTTCCAAATTCCCGGGTTTTCCTTCGTATAATCCCAGAATTAGTAAACTGGAGGAAGTTTAATAAAATGTATTGAACAGATATCTGAAAGGCAGGCTCTCCCTTTTCTTGCAGGTAGATTTGTCAGTTTTACTCACCTAATTTATGGGTTTTCTCGGCATATTTCAAGATTTAGGACGAGGAGGAAGCTGAATTAGGTAAGAATTTGGAAGGCAAACAGCCTTCGTTTTCAGAGAGAGACCGGGAAGGATGGATGGGTGGGAAAATGCATAGTATACAAGCTTTTGAATGGGGCCTTCCTTGTAGGGTTACAAGGGCTTGGCTGTTTGTTGTTGTCTATTCTCTGTAAGAGTGCAAACTGGGTTGATTCCGGGTCAAGCTTTGCTTTGCCCTAGATGATTTTTTTCGAATTCAAACGAAGTTACTTCATTTAGTAAACGAGTTTAGAGTCATTATCAAGAAAAAAGATTAATGAGAATGAAATCGTTTTATTGCTCGAAGATGGTTTCGAGTACAACAATGAATTGTTAATTACACTTTTTGTTCTATCTATTCAAACCAAAGGAAAAAAATAAAAGAGGGAACAGACATGTAAGGACTGAATGAATGAAAACCGAAATCAAACTGTAGAGATCAAAATGAAGAAGAAGATGAAAGTATGACTTAGAATTCTGTACTAGCAGGGGCTTATTGATCTTAGCTAGAAAGTGTGCAGGGCTTTAAGAACCAAAACATATCCAAGGTTTTAGCTTCTCTTTCTGCAATGATAGAAACAGTTGTTCCATTGTTGCCTTTGTCTCCTTCTTTGTTGTTGTTGTTCTGCTCTATTTCTTGAAGTAATCCCCTCTCCTACACATCATTTGATACAAAAAAAACAGTAGAATGAGAGTTTGATCGGTTCTATTCCTATCCGGTTAACCTTTAAATTGTACGAGGAAGTAAATGCATCTAAGAAATGACCAAAAAAAAAAGTGGGACTTCAAGATTCCTTATGGATATTGAAATAAAGCAATAGATGTACCAACTGTATATTGGCACTTAGACTTGAGTGTTTATTAAGGAACCCATTTGGCACTTAGACAACTTAGATGGTGGAAAGCTTTGTAAGAAAACTAAGCATCTAAATCAGGTTGAAAGAAAGCTTATTGAGGAAGTAGTCTCAAGCTAGAAACCCTAGACTGATCACAAAGCATGATGATGTACAAACAGCATTGATGCTCGACTTTCAATTGAAAAAAAAATATTTGAGGAAGCATCAAATCAAGATGGTGGTTTATCTCTAGATTTACTTTTAAAAGGATATGGAAAAGGGAAAGATGCATAGAGAGATCTTCTCAAAATAGGAAAGACTGGAGTCATGTTTCTTTAGGTCTGTTGTTTGTTAGGCTGGAAGTTATATTCTCCCTCTGTATTAGCATTTCTTTCACAAACGAAAATGAAAAAAGGACATGATGATTTTGTATAACCCGAAAAAACTGAAGGATGGGATTGATTTTCATACCATTCGCCTAGATCTGGCAGCCTTGGGAGGGGTGGATTTGTTGGGTCCACGGGCGGCAGAGAAGCATTGAGGAGTAGGAGGACAAGTCCTGATCTGCAACAAGCTCTCCTCCTTCGGTTTAACGTTCTTCAAATCCAAAGAAATGGGAATGTTCTCTGCCTCGTCCTCTCTCCTGTTTTGCAAAACAACCACCAAAATCGTTTACTCATTTAGTTGTTACTAATCATCCAAGTTCTGTTGCTATTGCTGCAAATAAACGCGGAAAACTGATACTAGCATATACAAAAAGAAAGGGCCTTACTTCTTCCTCAGCTTCTGCTTGGTCTTGTTCTTCTCAATAGCTTGGGATTTCTGCTTTCCCACCTCAAGCAATGGCTTCCTTTCCCTTTCCTTGTCGGTCAAACCCTCACTTGCCACTTCCTTCACAACTGGTTTCTTCGTTCCCACCGGGCTTTTCTTCAAATTCACCTTCTCCTCATTCTCCTTCTCCCTAGCTCTGGTTGCCAACTTCTTCAGTTCATGGCAGAACTCGGATATCTGGTTCAATATATCACGCCCTGCAAACAGGTTCCTGGCTGACAATGTGCTCTTCAGCCTTGGTGTTTCGTCTTTTTGTGCTCCGGGTTCGATCTGTTTCTTCTTTTCTGAGCTTGATTTGGTTTTCATGGACTTGGGCTGGTGATGGGGAGGAGTTGAGAAATTGGGGTTCTGGTTTTCACCGTCTTCTGTGAATTCCGGCATTGAAGACTGATGGGTGAAGCCTCTTCTTTTCAGTTTTGCATCTCTGAATCAAGAACAATTTTTTCAAACTTGGGTGATAGAAAAGAAAATTTGAGTTTGGTTTGCAGGATTGGAAGCTTAAGTTTTATCATTACCTTCTATTCCAGTCGCCTAGTGGAAGGGTTTCAGATTTATCAGCTGAGCTCAAAACCTTCACCATACCAAAAAAGGAAAGTTAATAAAACAGAGATAAATACGTAAGATTGACCAAACTTTTGTTTGGAAGCTCAGAAGACTAAAGAAAAAGGAAAGAAAATTAAATTTCAAGCCCTTGTTTTTCAGTTCACTATATCAACTGAAGTGAGAACCACTTTTTTCCCGGATCTCTTCCAAACGATAAAGAATCGCAGATTTAAAAGCTCTAATTTTCTTTCCATTTCTCACACTTTTTCGCTAAATAAGAACAGGGAAGAAGCCACAGAAGACAAAATTCTGAACCCGTATGCTCCAAGCTGCATAAATCAGTAATTTTTTTTTTCTTTTCCCGCACTTTCTCGGCAAACAAGAAAAGATAAGAAGCCACAGAACACGAAATTCTGAACCCATATGGTGTCACAAGCAGCAGCCGAGTCAGTTGAGTGAGCCAACAACGAAAAAGACAGACATGATTCCATATCCTTTTCCCACTCTTTCTTAGCAACCAAACAGAACAAAAACCAGAAACCCGAGATTCAAAAAAAAAAAAAAAAACCTTCGAATTAGGCGTTGATATGAGGAAATCCTCCACCGTCTTTGGATGCTTACAATCTGCCACAAAAAAAAACCAGTCAAACTCAAAAAAGAAAAACTCAAAAGCCATCAAAATTCAACCAAATTTTAACTTCAACGTCTGAAAACCAACATCAAAGAAGCTTACCAGGTCTGCAGAACCAAGCTTCATCATCAACAAATTCTTGGGGAGCATTGAAATCAACCCACTGAGGTGCGTGGATGTGCTCGTAGAGCTCATCTTCCACGAATCTGGAGTCCAGGGTTTTCCAATCAATCTTCGCTGGCTCCATCTTCCAGAGAGAGAAAAGAAGAGCGACAGAGACAATGTTGCAGAGAAGAGAGAGAGAGGGCGAGACTGAGAGGAGGGAGGAGAATTGGAACGTTGGTGAGATGAGAGAGTGAAACGTTGGAGGCCCTGGGTTTGTTCATAAAATTTTTCGACCGTTAGAGGTTTAATTATTTTATTATTATTATTATTTTTTACGGTTGATTCTTTTCATTAATGGCCGGATACTGGGCCGGGGCCGGGGCCTGGGCCAAGTGGGCTCTCTAGCGAAAATTAATTCATAATTTAGGAATCTCGTGTTCCCTCTCCCAAAGTTACTTGCCTTTTAAGGAAGCAATGTTATGTTGTAATATGAGAGTTATTTTATTAAAAATAAATGGAATTTCTGCGTGAATTACCAAAAAAAAATTTTAATTTAGAAATTTATTTTCTAATAATTTTTTTTAATAATATTTCCAAATATACCCTAATCATCTTTAGCTTATTCAAACATAATATTTTAATTTATTTATGCATGAAAATAATACTATGTTTGGTTAAAAAAATAATAAAAAGAGAATAAAAAAATATGAAAGAAAATCAATCCGAATTAAAATTATTATTAACTAAAATGTTTTTAAATTATTTAATATTTATATAAAATAATTAAAATAACTAAAACAAATTTCAAATAATTTATTGACTTTAAATCTATTTTTTACTCTTTTTTTTTTATTTCTCTTCTTTATTTAATTTCTCTTATATTTTCCTTTAAATTTTTTAGGAACCAAATATGTCTTTAATTAGAGTCTATTTGGCAATGATTTTTGGGAATAATTTTTTTATTATTTTAAACAAAAAATCAAGAAAACATGTTTGACAACAAAAATCTATTTTCTATTTTTTGTTCTTACTAATAAAAAACATAATGTTTCTAGAGAACATCTTTTAATTGTTTTAATTGTTTTTTTACTCTTTTCACTTGTTTTCTAAATATTGTTTTAAAAAATAATTATACAAATATGTAGAATGATAAAAAATAAAGCACTAGACATAAAAATTATTTTCAAAGCATATTTGAAAACATTAAAAATATGTCAAATACATTTTAAGTTTTCAAATAGACTTTCATTATACAAAATAGAATAGTTTTCAAAAAATGTTTTAAAAAACAGTTACCAAATATGCCCTAAGAATCCTGAAACTTGGTGGAAAGAACAAGGAAAAGAAAAATAAAGCGGTAAATGTAAAAATCATAAGTTCTCCGAGCTTTGACCCAAAAGACTATGTTTTACAAAAAAATAAAAAATCCATAAAGTACCTCCATTTCTAAAATAATGTCCAATCTAATGTGTCTACGCCACGTAAATTGCCACATCATAAAACCGTAGTTGGTAACTACGGTTTTATTTTTTAAAAAGAGTCAAAACCGTAGTCACCAACCACGGTTTTAACTTTAAGTTTAAAACCGTAGTTGGTGACTACGACTTTAACTTTCTTTTACCTTTTCTCCCTTTCCCGATTAGGTTTATTCATTTTCCCAATTACCTTTCTTCCTTCCCAGTTACCTTTCTTCCCTTTAGGGTTTCGTCTCTTTAGGGTTTCATCATTCCCGTTGCATCCTTGGCTCAAATTCAAAGTTTGGAAGTCATTGGTCAAGTAAGATTTATGAGTTTTTCAGTTTATCGTAAACTTTATTTTTTTTTTTTTGTAAATCCATTTGGTTTTCACGTTGTTGTTGTTGTTATAGATCTGTTTGGGTTCTATTTGGTAAAAATGCGTTTGATATATATATATATATATATATATATATATATATATATTTATTTATTTATTTTGATTGTGAGCTTATCAGAAAGAAAAAATGGTTTTTTGGTAAGAAAACGGATATGGAATGGGGGCCAACATGGATTTTTTTTTGTTAAAGATACCAAAAATGGAGGGAACCACTGTAAAAAAACTCCAAAAATGAACGAGATGAGCAGTGATTTTTGTTATAGGAATAGAAAAAAATAGGAGTACTCCACTTTTCAAGGGTTAGATTTATCTTAAGCTAGGAGATTTCTTATTCCTCACAATTGGGCATCTTTGTGAACCTAGTGATGAAAAGGATTTCTGTGAAGGCTTGAATTTTGGAAGACTCTTCTTCTTGCACCAGGTCCTCAGAACCTGACACCCCAATCCAACAACATGAGCTTCAAAGTAAAGTAACCACGTAAAGAATCGAACAGAAATTAAGTAGTTATAGGACTTTCCACAGATGAGTTAATAGTATTGCAAGGCTTTCTACAAAAGATATTTAATCTTACTGTAAATTTCGGACCACTTGAAAATAAAACAGGAGAATATTTATCCTAAATAACCAAAAATAAAATGAAGAATGGATCTGTATTTTCTCTAAGTTGGGATCTACTGATGAATATTTGGGTTGAATTCAACCTTCCTTAATATAGGGCTAGACCTTTCCAGGTGGTTCAACACCCTAAAAAATTCACTTTCGTGTGCCATGGCTGCATTAAATACTCAAATTATATATATATATATATTTATTCAAACTTTAGCTACCCCTTTGGATGTGTTCTTGAAGGGTTTGGAACTCCATGGCCCTGTAAATTTTGCCCTCTCTTAGTCTTATGTGGCCAAAACACCCAGCCCAAGTAAAGGAGATGCAAAGTTCAGATGTCTTAATCAAGCTAAGCAAGTTGCATATAGTGCTCCTTTGGTACCTACATCTTCTAGTTTCATCCATTGTATTTGTATGGACATGACATGATATGAGTGTTGGTATGAGATCCTTATTTGATACTCCTATTTTGCTTTAAAACAAGTCATTTGATTTTAATTAATTTATTTATATTTTCAACTTTCTTAAAAGATAAGGGTTAATTTCATTCGTTTTCTTAGAAGTTTTAGTTAAGTACACTTAATCCTTATTGGTTTAAAATTTGATCAAATATCTCCCTTATTTTTCTCATTTATTATTTTTAGTCACCTCCTCTTTTATTAAAAAATAAGTATTATTTTCCGTCACCTCTCCTCCTATTTAATGAAATTTCAAATCAATGGGGATAAAGTGTACTTAGCCAAATCTTGGGGGGATGTGAGTGAAATTAACCTTAGAAGATAATTATATTAAAAATTTTGATTTTATTGGTAGTGTATTTTTATAAAAAATATTTGGGAATAAGAAACAAAGGATAAAGATAAAAGCAAAAAAATAAAAATAAAAACAGAGTTCTCATTAAAAATATTTTTGTTTTTTTTTAATGATGTTTAATTAAATATTCTATAGTTTTTCCTCCTATTTTGTTGTATCCAAATGTTCATTATCTACTTATGAATATTTGGGTTGAATTCAAGCTTCCTTAATAGAGAGCTAGACCTTTCCAGGTGGTTCAATACCCTAAAAAATTCACTTTCGTGTGCCATGGCTGCATTAAATACTCAAATTATATATATATATATATTCAAACTTCAACTACCCCTTTGGATGTGTTCTTGTTTGGAACTCCATGGCCCTGTTAATTTTGCCCTCTCTTAGTCTTATGTGGCCAAAACACCCAACCCAAGTAAAGGATATGCAAAGTTCAGATGTCTTAATCAAGCTAAGCAAGTTGCATATGGTGCTCCTTTGGTACCGGCATCTTCTAGTTTCATCCATTGTATTTGTATGGACATGACATGATATGAGTGTTGGTATGAGATCCTTATATGATACTCCTATTTTGCTTTAAAGCAAGTCATTTGATTTTAATTAATTTATTTATATTTTCAACTTTCTTAAAAGATAAGGGTTAATTTCATTCGTTTTTTTAGAAGTTTTGGTTAAGTACACTTAATCCTTATTGGTTTAAAATTTGATCAAATATCTCCCTTATTTTTCTCATTTGTTATTTCCAGTCACCTCCTCTCTTATTAAAAAATAAGTATTATTTTCCGTCACCTCTCCTCCTATTTAATGAAATTTCAAATCAATGGGGATAAAGTGTATTTAGCCAAATCCTGAGGGGATGTGAGTGAAATTAACCTTAAAAGATAATTACATTAAAATTTTGATTTTGTTGGTAGTGTATTTTTATAAAAATATTTGGGAATAAGAAACAAAGGATAAAAATAACAGCAAAAAAATAAAAATAAAAATAGAGTTCTCATTAAAAATATTTTTGTTTTTTTTAATGATATTTAATTAAATATTCTATAGTTTTTCCTTCTATTTTGTTGTATCCAAATGTTCATACCCATTGTTGAGATTTTTTAGTCAAAACCCCATATCTTAAAATTTGTTGGTGTAAAAGATCAAACAAAAATTTGTGTATGCTTGTTAATAGTATTTAATTAATCAATGAATTCCTCAGACTTGAGGCTTCCATCACTTTAGGGGTATGGTATGGATGTTAGGTTCCCATTGTTTCTTATTCCTCACAATTGGGCATCTTCGTGAACCTAGTGATGAGAATGATTTTTGTGAAGGCGTCAATTTTGGAAGACTCTTTTTCTTGACCAGGTCCCCTCACCAAATTTTCACCTGACATGACATCAAAAACTCAGGTCCGTAGAGGCCTTCCCCTGACCTGGTCCCAAACCTAGAACATATAGGAGCTGCCTAATATTGATTCAATATGTAAGTAATTGGATAAATTTTACATATTTCATATTATTCTTAAAAATTAATATTTATTTTTTTAAAAAAATTAAAACATGAAATCTCACTTCATTTTGAATTTATTTGCTTAACGAAAAAAATTCATAAAAATATAATTACATGCATTACCAAAGTTGTGACTCATTCTAAAATAGTTTTGGTCTAATCACTTTTTGGTATTTACTGAACATATTTTTTAGTTCCAAATTACTTTTAAAAATTTACTCATTAATTGATTTTAATACATTATTTGAAGTTTATTTGTTTAGTATAAAAATTGATAAAAAATATAATGAAGTGTAGAGAAGAAATAATATTCATTTTGAACTAGTTTTAGTTTGTAATTTTTAGTGGTAATTGGATTATTTATTGAATTCTAAATTATATGTTAAAAATTAATAAACGTGTTTACAAATGTGATGGCCCACTGTTGTACAGATTGCATTGCTCCTTTGTTTCTGAAATTTAAAATGTAGCTTGGTTCACTTTCCTACTTGCCAACTATGTTAAGTGTAAAATTAATTGGTCCATTTTCAAGGACAAGCTACTTTTAGGAGGAACATATTCATTGTTTATTTTTCTCTGCTTTGTAGGGTAATTGGTTTTTCTTTATTTGTCTAGTGAAACTGTGTTTACCAAAAAAAGAGAAGAATGACAGAAATGAAGAATATTATATAGGACATAAGTTTAATTTCCAATCAAATGATGAAGTTCATCAATAGAATCATTTAGTTCTATGCATATTTTTTAAGATTGAAAGTTATGAGTAGATTTAATGCCATTACTTTTAGTGTTCAACTCTGAATACAGAACATGAGATCATGCCCACTTAACATTGGGTTTATAAGAAATTCGCCAAATATTTAATATTGATAAGATGAGATAGTTTCATTATAAGATCTATTAGAAGGTAGTTAAAGATAAATTAAGTTTAATTGTGAATAATTGATCAAAGGAATTAAGATTCATAATTTGAGATTTTAATGGATTTAAATTTAAAGTAAAATTAAATATCAGTTTAGATGAAATTTTAAGGTCTTCAACCTAACTTGATAAATTATAGATCTTATTGATTTTTTTTAATGTCGAAATTGATTTCTAGTGAATTCAAAATCCAAGTATTTTTTTCATTAATATATTTTGTTCTATTTTTTTATTAATTTCATTTTTTCATTAATCAAATATCGACTTTTATGTTGGCATCAATTTTATTAAAATTAAAATTAATATTCAATAGATTTATAAATTAAAATTAAATTATAAATGATTTTTCCCTATATTTAAAATTAATAATAAATAGATTTATAAAATGTTTATTTGTTTGCATTTTTAATATTCAAATAATGTTTATATATATATATATATATATATATTTGTGTATTTGATATTTTATTAATATATTTTTCTGTGGTGGGTTACTTTTATTTGATTTTGAGTTTTTAAATTTTTTTTTTTACTTTTTTTTTTAATCAAATATCAAGTGATTCATGAATAATAACATAATTATTTAAATTATATATTATTTAATACTTGATAATATTCAATTTTATTTTAATATATGATATTTTATTAAAAAAAATTGGTGGATTATTTTTTATTTAATTTTAAGATTATTGTAATTGTTTAACTCAAAATTTATTGATTTATAACTCACTATCTAAGTTTTAAATTAAACTTCTATAAAACATTTATCTATGATTATATTTGTCTCATAGATAGCTATTTAAATAAAAAAATTATTATTATTAAGTGATTTATATTTTTCCCCCTAATGTGTAAGAAGGTGTTTTATTATATACTTGTGTATTCACATGTTAAAAGATTATATGCAATTTCTCTTGCTATTATTTTCATTAATTATTAAACCATTTGATATTGTATTTTTTGTAGGTAAATCATGTCTGAATCTATTGTTAATGTGATTTGCTTTTATAAAGGAAAAATGTTGAGGACAGAAACAGATGTAAAGTATATTGGGGATGAAGCTGTAATTGTGCCTTTGGATGTGCTTGTTAGTTCAACCTACGAACACTTGTTATCTATGATATACTTGAGAACTAGCATTGACAAAAAACAATTTCAATTAGTCCTCAATTGTCGGTATCCTTTAAAAAGGGAAAATAGGTTCCAACCTCGTCCAATATGGGATGATAATAGTTTATCTCAAATGTTGAAATTGGTTAACACATTTGGAATGGACGAAATTGAATTGTATATTGAACAAGTGACAGTACAACCACGGGTGAGAGGGCAATTATTGGGTAACTTCACACAATTATTACTCGGACAAAATGATAATGTTGAGGAATTTGAGTATGGTTGTGGACCTAGTAGTGCCCCTATTGCAATGACTTATGAGTGTAGAGAGATGAAGATGAAGAAGAATGTGAATCCCAAGAAGGTGATGATCATAGTGGGAGAGCAGAAGATATTCAACATGATGGCGATGGGGTGTTCGAATTTATTGATGAGGAAAACAATAATGTTAATGTTGTTTCATCTTTCTTAGCTCTTCACGAAGCAATGGAAGGTAAACAAGGGAGATATGTCTCTGTGGATGGGGAAAGTTGTGCTATGTCAAATAACCCAGATCCTGAGGACCCAATAGAGTTTTTCCCTGTTCAGTATCACTCGGCGCCATCATTGCAGTTTGAAAATATAGAAAACATTGGTAATGCTGTTTCAAGTGACTAGATGCCATGGGAGAACACTAATATTGGAAACTCAGGTGGAGAGTTCATGGTTGGACAAGTTTTTAATTTAAAAGCAGATTTACAACATACTGCGAAGTTGTACTCTATTAGTGCACATCAAGAGTACGTTGTTGTTGAGTCAACTACAAAGTTGTTAGTCTTAAGATGCAAGAAGGCTAAGCAATCTCAATGTCCATGGAAACTCCGTGCTATGGTTGTAAAAGGTACAACTTCATTTGCAATCAATAAATACAATGGTCCGCACAAATGTCTAAATCCTTGCTTGAATCGGGACCATCAACAATTAGATTCCAATTTGATTGTTGCTCATATTCAAGGAATGATTAAGGCACAATTCACATTGTCAGTGGCTGCTATTCAAGCAAGTATTGTGGAGAAATTCGGATACCAAATATCATACAAGAAGACATCTAAAGCGAAGCTTAAAGCTCTTACAAACTTATTTGGTGATTTTTATAAGTTATATGCAGAGCTACCACATTTTTTCATTGCCTTAGAGCAGGCAAATCCAGGATGTGTTGTTATTTCAAAAACATTTCCTAGTATTATGGAGAATATAGAGATATTTCAGCGAGTTTTTTGGACATTTCATCCATCTATTGAAGGATTCAAGCATTGTCGACCTATACTCAGTATTGATGGTACATATTTGTATGGCAAGTATAAAGGCACTTTAATGATTGCTATGGGTTGTGATAGAAATAATCAGTTATTCTCATTGGCTTTTGCCCTAATAGAGGGTGAGAATATTGATAGTTAGGGTTGGTTTTTGACATGTATTAGAACCAGAGTAACTCATAGGAGGGGACTTTGTGTTATATCAGATCAACATCCAGGCATTATGGCTGCAATGAGCGATGTTCATCTTGGTTGGTCTGAGCCATACGCATATCATAGGGTTTGTATGCGTCATCTTGCTAGTAATTTTATGACTCGATTCAAGGATAAAATATTGAAAAATCTGATGTGCAGAGCAGCCTCAGCAACCAAGATTGAAAAATTCAATAAACATATGAACACAATTGGGAGGATTAATGCGACCGCACAACAATGGTTGGAAGCAATCCCTTTTAAGAAATGAGCGCTCTCTCATGACGGAGGTCGAATGTATGGCATCATGACTACAAACATGTCGGAGGTGTTCAATAGTGTGCTTAAAGGGGCTTGTAGCTTACCTATAACTACTTTGGTTCAATTGACATTTTTTCGGCTAAATAGTTACGTTGTTGTGAGAATGGAACAATGTGCTAATCGACTTGCTTCAAATGAGGAATACACTCCATATGTCGATGCTAAGATTAAGGCAAATGTGGTTAAGATGGGATCTCATGAGATTGTTTTATATGATCACATCCGAGGACAATTCCATGTGAAGACTAATAAGGGTATTAAGAGTAGCTCAACTCGTGGTCAAACATATCGCATCAACTTACAGGAGTATGCATGCACATGTGGTAAAACACTCATATATGGATTCCCATGTAGCCATATTCTAGTAGCATGCCATTTTCGTTCAGTTGATTTTAAACCACTTGTTCAACACTACTATAGTACACAATCGTACTATAATTCTTAGGCACCCTTATTCCATCATATTTTGAATGTATATGAGTGGCCTCTTTATGATGGTCCGATTATCGTGCCTTCTAAGTCGATGAAACGTGCATCAAGTGGACGACCTAAATCAAGTCGTTTGCATAATGAAATGGATGTTAGAGAGGGCAAGACTTCTATTACATGTGGGTTATGCAAACAAAGTGGTGACAATTGTTGTTCTTGTCAAAACAGTAATAGAATTGATCAGACTATGTGATTTATTCATGTAATTTTTTTGGATATTGTGATGTAAGCTACTTTGATACTACCTTTATGCAATTATTGGCTTTGGTTTGATTATAAATATTGATGTTATTTGCATAATCAGGTTATTTGTATTTGGAATAATGTCCATATTATAGGGGATACTTTGTCAAAATTTTAAAATTTTCTATTAAAAATGTTAACAAAATGCTCAATTGTATTTGTATCTCTATTTTTAATTTAGACTAGTATGACTTGTTTATTGGTCATAAATAAATTGATGTACTTAAATTTATAAAATTGATATATACTTAATATAGGGAAAACTCCATAAATTTTAAAAAAATTTCCATTAGAAATAATTTTTTTTTTTTAAAAAAAACAATAAGTATTGTTTATTTATCTTCACAATTTTGTTACAGATATGGAGTATAGAGGACATAGTTCTGATCGAGATCCATTAGATACGTTTGTTTTGGTTCTACAGGATAGACACAAGTCTCATTTAGTTGACTCTGGCCAGGTATGTATATGAAAACACATAATATCTCATTAAATAATGGAAAATTTTGCACTTTATTATCTAACTGATATATTTGTATTTTTATAGCTTGCTTCAGTCTTGACTTGTCGACAGCATATATCTAGGTTTATGTGGGAGTGGGAGATGGATTCTCGTCTTCAACCTTATATTATTTTATCTGGATTTTATGGTGAATACCTTATTGGACACATTACACTAGATTGGGGATTGATCACTAGTCTAGTTGAGAGATGGCGTCCTGAGACACACACATTTCACTTACCTGTTGGGGAGATGACCATTACTTTACAGGATGTTGCTGTCATATTAGGACTTCGTATTCATGGGCTTCCCATCACTGGCACATGTGACATAGATTGGTCACTGCTATGTTATGAACTTTTAGGAGTGACTCCCCCTACATATGAGATTAGAGGATCAGCAATATCGACACGATGACTATGTCACCAGTTCTCTCATCCACCAGTTGATTTAGATGATGCCACATTAGAGCAGTATGCACGAGCTTTCATATTAGGACTCATAGGTTCAACGCTATTTATAGACAAGAAGGGTACCCACATCCATATGTGTTATCTCCCACTACTTAGAGACTTGACTTAGACATCTATGTATAGTTGGGGCAGTGCAGTATTAGCACACCTATATAGGGAGTTGTGTCGAGCAAGTTTGGATGGTGCCACCGATATTGCTGGATGTGTCACATTATTACAGGTATAATTAATTATTCACATTAGATTAAAATTTCTAGTTGCTTCAAGTTTATAATTTAAGTAAAATTTTAATGTTACATTTTTTTCCAATTGTGGTCTTGGGAGAGACTCCACGTGGGTCGCCCCGATTTTGGTCGACCACCAACCTTTCCAACAGCCCAGCATTTAGAGCATGATGCAGTCGATGATTTACCAGCTGAGCAGTTAGACCACGGATTACAGGATAAGGCATTGTTACACGAGGGTTTACCAGCTGATCTGTTAGGATGTAGGTGGAAAGTACCTTTATCATGGGCTCAAAACCCATCACGTGTGTTGACATTTTATCGAGACCAGTTAGATGCACAGACCCATGACCAAGTACATATAATATGTAATGTGCTATTGTTAACCATATAAACCTGTACTCAGTATTAATGTCAAATATTGATTTTAACAGGTTTTATGGGAGCCTTACATGGGAGACTTAGTTGCCCATCTTCCGGGGATATCTCTAGTAGACCAGGAGATTTGGTGAACGATGTCACCTCTTATTTGCTTTGACATTGTTGAGTGGCATTGACCGGAGCGAGTGCTGTGACAGTTTGGCCTTCAACAAGGGATACCTCCATCTTGTTCCATAGAGCTAGACCTCCATTCCGTGGATAGACGAGGACGACATAAGTATGATTGAAGAGCATTCCATGCATAGTATATTACCTTATGGGGTAGTCTTGAGGAGCGTATTGTGACGGCACCACCTATGGTGGGTGTTATGCAGTTTCATGATCCATATATGGAGTGGTACCGACGTATTACACGACATTTAATCACACCCCCTCTCCATAGAGATCAGATGAGGTATCATAGTATAGTAGCAGCTAGTCAGTTATTGGTAAGATTTTTTAATTTATAAATGGTTTATTAAATTATAATTAATTAAAAATCATTTTTGTTTGTTTAACTTTTTTTATTTTAGATCACTGGTATGGTTGAGATTGCTAGTCGTTCTGCTGGGCCTACTTCAGGTGCATTAGGCGACATTCATTGGATTGTTATTGATATTTTGCATGTTATTGGAGAGGAGCATCGCATACATTCACTTCGTCAGTCGCCTACATCATCATACCCATCCATGAGCTCACCTGTGTCAGCCACTACAGTTAGAATGCAGCCTATTCGAGGTCGAGGGAGAGGTAGTAGACGAGATGATGGGCGAGCTGGTCGACAGCCTCGACGATCTATGCATCCACCTGAGACCATGTTAGCACCATCCACATCATCTACTCCATTTACACCTGAGGCTTCCACACTTCCCCCTTAACCCCTACCATCACCTTCACCTAGACTTTCTCCCTTAAGACATGTCGTATCAGATATCACTCTACCATCACCTATATTTCCTACCACAGAGGCCACTATACTTGATGTCACTATACCATAGACTACCCCACTATCTACTAGTCTACCATCACCTCTACCTTCTCTCGAGGAGACCACTACACTACATGTCACCTCACCATCATCACTTATATCTCCTCTGCTCGAGCCCACTATGCCAGATGTTATTGCACTAGCTACCATTACAGCATATGTCATTCTTCCATCTCCTATATCACCTCTTCTAGATGTTACCATATCAGATATCACTGTACCTGAGATCGCCCCACCATCTACCACTTTACCATCACCTAAACGTCTTCCCATAAGGACTACCATGCATTATGCCCTTACACATGTTACACAGTTTGATGTATGTCCACCTAGGAGACGTCGTGGTCCACGTAGACGTCGAGTCTTGCCTCCATCAGCTCCATCTCAACCTATACATACTGAGACATGGCAGATTGCACAGATAGATTCCACAGAGATGTCTCTTTATCATAGGCGTCCGCAGAGAAAGAGGAAGACCCCATCATGTGGCACTCATTGAGGACTGTTTTTTTGTTTTTGTGTTTATTTCCATTTGCAATATATTGTTTAACTTTTTTTATTATTATGAACAAATTATTATATATTTAAATGAAAATATGATAAATTTTAAACTTAAATTGAACTTATATATATATACCACTTACATATAGCAATTTGACAATCTAAAAAATTGGTTTTAAGTTTAAATTTAAACTAATTATATTTATAACTAATTAGTTATAACAACACTATATTGATATAGAAAAAATAATGTATTAAAAAAATTTACAATCTAAACCTCCAATCAAAATAATTTTTTAAAAAATTGAACATTCACATGATTTAAAATTTGAACTTAAAAAATTGGTTTTAGGTTTAAATTTAAAGTTATGATCACCAACTACTATTTTGACTATTTTAAAAATAAAAAATAAAAAATCATGATTACTAATTACAGTTTTGTGATGTGAATACCCACATGAATAAGACACACATCACATTGAAAATTATTTTGAGAATAAAATTATTTTATGAATTTTCTGTTTTAAAGAAATCATTTTTGCCCAAAACTCCCATTAGTACCCAATAAGAAACATTTTTCTTATTATCAATGAATTTACAAAAATATTCCAAAAGCATTTTCATCTATTTACCAAAACAATTAAACTAAATAGTGAATTGATTGGAAAAACAAAGGTATTTTCTTTCTACAATTCTATATTTTAAAAAGTGGAAAGACAAATTCTTTTAGGTTGGCATTTTAAGTTTAACATTTTAAGCCTTTCCATTCCATTTTGATCCCATTTTGAAAGGAGAAAAATGGAAAAAAAAAATATTTTTGTTGTATTTAAGTAATTTTCCAATTATTTACCCACTTGAAGTCATATTATATTTTGTACAAGTGCATAATTGCCTTTAATTTTTGCACAAAGTTACAAAATAATATAATATTCTTCATTATGAGGGTATAAAATAGTATATTTATAACTAATTATATTTATATTGAGTGTAGTGCTAAATATTTTAATAAAATTATCAAAATATATTTTTATATCAAATTAAAGACATCAATTATTTAATTTCATATATTACTATTCTTTAAATAATGAGATCAAATAAAGTTAAGCATTTTTATTACACCACTTACATATTTTTAATCAATATAAAATCAAAATAATATAATATTTTATTTAAAAAAATTAAAGTTAAATATATATATATATATATATATATATATATATATATAATTAAAGTTAAAACCGTAATTGGTGACTATGGTTTTGACGGTTTAAAAATAGTTAAAGCCATAGTCACCAACTACGGTTTTGACTATTTTTAAAAAGTAAAACCGTAGTTACCAACTACGGTTTTATGACATAACAATTTACGTGGCGCAAACACATTAAATTGGACATTATTTTGGAAATGGGGGTACTTTATGGATTTTTTTTTTAAAACATAGTATTTTGGGTGAAAGCTCGATTTCTAACAAAAAGTTTGGTTTTGAACAAAAACACGAATCAAAGCTTGTGGTCCCAAATAATGGGATAATTCTGGGCTAAATTTGTGTATATTAATTTGGGGAATTGGTGAAACCCCTACATAAGAAAATCTTTTCAAAAATTATTTTTGTTAGCATACTTAGGTATTCGAGATCAACCATTTAATTGCCACGCTTCCCTTAACTTAGTCAGTAGAGACCTCTTTAGGGCTTAGAGGAGTGCTACCTCCTAGAGGTAGTGGGGACGCACGTGAAAAATTTCTCCTCTATAATATCCTAGAATTTTCCTTTTAAAATTATGATATGAAAGAAGTAATTCAACCGAACATTTCAGCAATCATTTTTGTAATTGAATAAAAAAAAATTACCATTCAATGGACCAGCTCTTTGCAGGAGTGTTTGCCCCCCTCCACTTAGATCTGTTTCATCACATTTTTCATTTATCCATTTGAGACCCCCCAAAAAAAAAAAATAATAATAATAAATAATAAATAAATAAATATAAATAGAGCCACACAGAGACAATGAGACTTGAATGTGAAAGATTTAAAGATTACATGAAAAATCCAACCTTCTGCTATAATAGCTGAGTTTGTTCTCTTCTTCTTCTATTTAACAAAAACTAGTGTGAAGAAAGAAAAGAGTCATCACTGTAGTGTGTCCTTAACCGTCTCTAAGCATCCGAGAGGGAAAATCCGAAAAAAGGGAAAACAAATAAGAAAATTTCACCGAGCAAAGAAAATGGAAGACTCTGTTTTCGGTTATTAGTGCCTTGATTCCTCGCCAAATACCTCGATGTTGCAAACTGGGCATACCTGATTAAACAGAGTGGGATCAGCATCAAGGAATTTAATACAAGTATCAGAAAAGATTTAGCTGTGGAGGAGGTGTTTGGATGACCTTGTTGATGGTAAGCCATTTCGTGCCACAGTCTGTGTGATAGACATGCTTGCAGGGTAATTTTATTTGACGGTCCCCTCTTTTATACCCCATCTGGCAAATCACACATCTGGTTTGCAAAGAAGCCATAAGTATAAGCCTTGCATCTAATAAACAAGAACAGTAGAACCTCCAGAAAGCACTAAGAAATCATGAAGTTGAAATGAACCTCCTAAGAGAGGTAAGTTATACAAGAAGTTCAAAGTTATGAGCGAGGGTTGAAGCCATTCCGAGAATAAGGAATAACCCTTTATTGGAAAAATTCTATAGGAGTTCACAAGCAATAAACATGTGGTTTCATTTGAAGCTCATGTTGGAGGTGCTTCTTGGAAAGAGGAGATACCCCGAGCTTTTTATCACCTTTCTTGGAGAAGCTAAAAGCCTAATGTGAGTTGTGAGGGAAGTAGTTCTTATCACTAGGTTTTTTAACTTAAGATTCCTGAAAATAGGACCCTAGTCCTCTGCAACACATTTTTCTTTTACTTGCAATTCTTGCAAAGGGTCGATAATAAAGTACTTTTGCAAAAGATCTTTGATAGGAAGAAGTGAATTATCCAGGCAACATGACATGATTTGAATGGTCATTTTAAAGACAAAAGAACAAGCAACAAAGAAAAAAAGGAAACAAAAGCACGGGTAATTGCAAAGGACAAGGGTTCCACATAGGCCATTAGAATTCATTAGAGATGCAATGACAAATTACCCTTATACTGCTAATCAATGCAATCCAAAGATACATTTGCATTCATTTTCTAGTACAAATTTTATTGTATTTAAGGACATTATGGGTAAAATTCTTAGCTTTTGAATGATATTGTTCTTTCCTCAAAATATTATTTCCCTTATGCTTCTCTTTAAACAATACCGCTAGTCAATTCTTAGATGTTTATCAATGTTTGCATTTGTCATAACATGCTCTGTTGCTGAAAATTTTAACTTGCTTTGCTTCTCACAAATCTGAACTATGAGATAAGAGCCAGTTTTAGATCTTCACTGTTACCAAAATCGGAAGTAGCTAGTGATTTTATATTGAGGAATGAATTCATGCATGATGCATGAACTATAATAAGCAAGATATGTGTGCAGCATTTCTATCATTATGACCATCAATTTGCTTAATAAAAATTGCACATCAACATGAGATGGGGTACTGTCAACCAGGTCGGTCACACAAGAAGAAGGGCATGAACCCATTACATTCAGATGCCTATATTCAGATTTATATTATTTTCCCATCATTTTATCCAATTCAAACTCACAAATGTCATTCGAAAAAAACGAAAAGGAAAAACCATGCAGCAAAGTTTTTAGGGTTAGTTTCTCTTTTCTAGCAAGTTAGGTCTAATTGTGCCTACAATCTATGCATAGAGGAAGAAAACAAAAAACTACTTATTTTTTCTTGAGAATAAATCTAGTATTCTGAAGCTCAACATGTTCAAATCAAGCATCTGACAAATCAGCTGGCATTGAAAATGTTTCTGACCAAAAATCTAGTATTCTGAAGCTCAGAAAAAATGTTACCTCTCCGCAGATCTTTTTCTTGAGAATAAGCGGCCGGACTTGTACCTACAGGTTGGAAGCAAGTTAATATGCTCCTGGGAAAGACCTCGACTTTGAGTTCCCACTGCCTCACCCAAATCAAGCAATTCCTGCCAAACAAAAGGATGTATCACTGATCACATCAACATGTTCAAGCTTCAACTGTCACTGTTTCTTATTATTATACCATTTCAAAATTGGCATGTCAAGACTCATTGACCATAAAAAGACAACAATATTCCAAAACCAGACACAGGCAACTTTTTTTTTTTTCTTTGATGGGCATATTGGAAATGAACTACTTACTCTCTAGACATTTTTTGGAGGTCACACTGATTCCCAAAACCGTTTTTTTTTTTTTTTGGACAAACTTTGAGAGTGTGCAATTGCTTCATAAAACCATTGCCACCAGAGTTATCCCATTGGCTTCTGTCCCCTTCAGCACAGAGCCATTGATACACAGAATCATCAACTCAACCCTGACAAGGCAAAATACCATCACTCTGAAATCATCATTTTCAAGAACTGATCATGATCTGCTCTCATCAGATTTTAATCTCCACAAACTCAAATGAGAGATTTCAATCTCACACTATCACACTCCCTTAGTAAAGTAATTGCATATAGATTCACAATCCCTCTTCAGGTCTTTCTTGATTTCATAATTTTCAAGGTCTTGAATTCCATGAATGCATGATATGTTGCCCTAACAATTTGTAGGTCTGTTCAAATTTGTATACATGAAGTATTTCTTCCACTCAATTTTTATTCCATACGGCCAAATCCCACAAACAAGGCATCAGTCACTAGTGTGCACTCATCATACCCCAAAAATGTTCAACTCACAACCAAATGCATATCTGCTAGCGTCCAAACTGAAAAAAAAAAAAAAAAAGCATCCACCAACAAACCTCATAGGTCATGTTATCAGGATCAACATTGTCTTGCCAAATAGCCTGCAACAATGCACAGAAAATGAAAAGGTTTAATAAATGCTTTGTATAACCAGTTCAAATCTTATCTCTAAATCTATAACCTCAATTTATTGTTGAAGGAAAGAAGAGTTAGTTGACAAAAAACAATCAGTTGACATTTATGGATCAAAAGGGCTTGCCAGATATAGATGTGTGTCTACAAGATTATACAAACTTACGCATTTCAAATCATACAACATTCAGTCCAGTTAGCTAAGAATCAATCTACAAGCAAATATGCATAATTTCTCTTTCAATTACTTTATTTAAATGGTGACAATGTACTGGATTTACAAATGGTGTGAATGTTGCACAATAACAATTAGCAAGCAAGTTTTATACCTGAGAACTGGTGGCACTGTAATGATTTGGACTGCCTGAAAAAATGAAGAAAATTTTGTAAGTTAGATAAATGATTAGGCTTTACAATGTCAGAATAAATTTAACTTCATAAAATTGTTCAAGTTAATTAATGACAGCATGGAACTAACAAAAGAACCAAGGACAGCAAAACTTTTGTGAATCCTTTGCAACAAGAGTTTTCTTGTTTTAAGGCCAAAACCAAACATTGCTGGCATCCCAAGGACAACAAAATTGACTACCTCTTTTAATTAGCCATGGCTCAAAAGATTAGAGAAGAGGTCATTATAGTTATGTGGTCAAGTTCAAATTAATATATCATCAATTATAATTAAAGGGTCATTAAATGGAAACACAGAAACAGAAAAATTCCGAACTAACATTCTTCAGGAATAGCATGCACATTCATGACTTCATTTCCTGTAGGCTGTGTCTCTATGGTTGTAGGTTCTTCAACAATCATGGATGAAGGGTATTCCCAAGGTCTCCTGCTGACCTCTATTCCTGGTACATGTTCATTTACATCATAAGGGCCATAATAAGTACTCCCGGGACCAGAAAATCCGAATTTGTAGGAATTCATATTCATTGTCCAGTAAAAGTTTTCCTGGATAGACTGCATCAGAGAAGAAAAAAAAAAGAATCAGCACAAGGCAGATGGTTTATTAGTGTGATTCAATACACTTGTGAAGAATGCTAAGCATGCAACTGTGAGGAATATTAAAATTCTTGAACTTCCAATTGCTTGAAGACTGAGAAATTGTTAAAATAAAAAGGAAATAGAACTTGGGGTCTTATGAATGACTGGGGATTTGAAAAGGCTGTTGTAAGGTTCCAAGTTTTCTTTTCTGTTCCAACAATTTCTCTGCAACCAAACAAAGGACTGAGCAATTCTTGCATAGACAACAGTGTAAGACAAATGCATAAATTTAACCATCCCCATCCCCATCGCATCATTCATGAGCAGTATGCATCTGCCAACCTTGCAACTAATGGCAAGCCAAAACTATGAACTGCCTATAAGGACATTTTCAATATTTATAATGTACAAATTTTATTTTTTTTCTTCTTCATTTTTTTTCCCATTTTTCTCTAAAAGTATGCGTAATTGGAAATTAAAAGTACCTGATTATGCATTGCTTCAGCCTGAGCATAATTTACCGGAACATGGCCAAGACCTTCAAAGAAGTCCATAAAGCTTTCAGTAATTGTGTAAGGAAAGCCAGTGTTTATGTAATGCACCTCCATTTGTCTATTCCCGTTCATTTCTCAACAATTATTCCAACTCAATTGCACAAAAGACAAGCTGCAAACGAGACATACATTAAACAACATTATTAAATTCCTAGCAAAAAATTATAACATAAAAATAAATATAGGTAACAAAAAATTCAATTCAAATTTGATCAGTAACACTGCACTTGAATATTATCCTATGGGAAGGAAAAATTTTGTAACAAGGAACCATTAAATATCAATGACTTTCAAAAAAGCATTATTAGATTCCAGACACACACAAAAAAAAAAAAAAAAAAAAACCATGAAATATACAAATAATTTGATCAATATGAATCCAACCAATAATGCTCCCTTAAGGGAGAAAAAGAAGAATTTTTTTTTGAAAATTTTGAATTTTTTTTCTTTATCTAAGAAAAGAATAATAAAACCTCTGCTCAACTGTGCCTAAATCAACCTGCCTCACTTGAAACAACCTTTTTTTTTTCATTTCTATTTAGGAAAAACACAACACAAAGCTTGAGATTCAATTTTCTCTCTCTCTCTCTCTCTTTTCTCTCTTTTTTTGACTTTTCTCGGAAAGAAATGGAGGGGAAGTCTTCAGGAAAGCAATGAAGCAATACAATACCTCTCTTCACATTCCAAGCAAACTTCCCGACAGAAAAAGGAAACTGAAATGAGAAGAAGAAAAGCAGTTAGATTGCAAATCGAAATTCACCAATTACATGGCTTTTTCTGCATCAATAACTGAAATTACATTCAAAACCATATCAACATTCTCTAAGCTGAGAGAGCTAGTTTTACATAACTCTTAAAAGAAACAAGACAATACAAAACCTGATGCTCAAAATAATAATAATAATAATAATAATAATCATAATCGCTTCTTTGAAACCAGATGGAGCTAAAATGCAACAATACCTCATCTAACAAAAATTTCTTCGTATTTTGAACAAACTTTTCCTGGAAAAATAAAATAAAATCAGAGCATCAGAAGAAGAAAACTGTTAGATTACAGATGATTTTTTTTTTCATAAGAACTGAAACGACGACAGATGTACACCAACATTGAGGTATAGAAAGACAGGGGAAAAACAAGCTTCACATTGTCTTTGAGGAAGGAAGAAATGAACACCACAATACATCAGACTCAAAAAATTTGTCTGTTCTTTTTCTGAGATTCTCTCGGAAACCATACGAAGGTAAAATGCAATAATATTTAACAAAATTTTCTTCGCGAGCATAGAAAAATAGAGAAGCTGGGAATCAGGAAAAGAAAAAGAAAAAAAACAGTCGGATTCAGATCAAGTTCACCAATTCTGCACATCTTTCTTTTTTCCTTTTCTCGTAACAACAGACATTACAGAACAACAAACTTCTCTGTCTTTTTAACCACAAAACCTCTGACTCAAAAAATCTATTCCCCTTTGTTTCCCGACTTTCTCGACAACCAAACGGAGGTAAGATGCAACAATACCTCATTTAAAATAAATCTCTTTGCATTCCGAACAAACTTCAGATGAAGCTGAGAATAAGGTAAAAAAAACTGTTAGATTACAGATCAAATTCACCAACTTCGCGCAACTTGATTTAATTTTTTTCTGAAATTACATAAGAACTATCTTCTCAGTTTTTGTCACCACAAAAACTCAGACTAAAAAATCTTTTCTCTCTTCTTTTAATGAGTTTTCTGGGAAACCAAACATATTACATTCAACAAAAACTTCTTCGCATTCCAAGAAAATTTCCAGAAAAAAAAAAAAAAACTAAGATAAAAAAAGAAAAAAGAAAGACGAAGCTGAGAACCAGAAGAAGAAAAAAAACTGTCAGATTACAGATCAAATTCACCAATTTTGCAAAAGTTTTTTCTCTCTTCCTTTAACATAAAAACTGAAATTATCTAAAAAATGCGCGAAAAATACATCAAAATTCAACAGACATTGTAGAGATGGGATTGCAGAGCTTGAAGCTTGAGAAACAGACAAAGGAAGCTCACACTCACTCCCTCTCTCCCTATCTCTGTATAGAAAGTGAAAGGGAATGGGGGATTTTCTCTCTCTAGACTTTCTCTCTCTACTCCATTGTCTCTTTCCTCTCTTCTCTTCCTTTGTGGCGCTTTTATGCTGGGTTTTGGACACACGCCACCGCTGAGCAGACGATAAATTGGTGTTAAAAGATCGCGAGATATTGAGGCTGAGAAAAAGACAAATAATGCATGTTTGGTTCTCGAGAAAAAAAAGGAGAAGTGGGAAGAAGAAAAAGAGATGAAAATTTTTAAATATTTGTGTTTTGTTGCTGAGATATGGCCACATCTGCACGACCATTTCATGCAAAATCCCAAAAAATGAAAACAAAATTTCCGCAACGTTCCAAAAACTGATTTTTAAAATCAGTTTTTGAGAACCCTTTTAAAAATATTATAAATTGTTTTGAGTGATAAAATTTATCTGAGAATTTAATATTTTTCATATTATTTTTCTAAAAACTAATTCTTGAAAATAATTTTTAAAATTTAAAAATACATTTAAGAAATTTCTAAATAAAAGTAGTTTTTGATTACTTGCTTTGAAAATAAGTGTTTTTGAAATAAATTTGAGTTGTTTATGGTTTTTTTTAATTAGTAAATAATTAAAAGTGTGTTTGGGACTAATTTTTAAAAAATATATGTTTTTTTAATAATTGAATGATAAAAATTTTTAAATTTTAAAAATACTACAAACACTCATTTGAAGAGTGTGGTTCACAATTATTTCATAAAACGTGATAACATTTCTAACATTTAAATAATAAAAAAATTAAAAATATTAAAAACCTTTCTAAAAACACTATCAATAGAGGTGTAATAAGAACTCTAGAAATTATGGAAAATACTTTTAAAATTTGTATAATTAAAAAACTATTTCCATAATTGAATTTACAAATAGAATTTTGTTTTTGAAAACAACTATTTTTAAGTCTTATCCTCATATTGTTTTTTAACTTTTTTTATAAAAAAAATATTATCAATTAGTCTTTTTTTTTAATTATTTATAAAACAAAATTTTCAAATACGTCTTTTTAATGAAAAGGAACAAAATAAAAAACACGCATTTTAATTAAAAAAATACTTTGAAATTAATATTTTAGGTGGAAGATTTAAAATTCATTTAAAAAATATTTTTAAAATTTAGCAAACACCTTATATTTAAAAAAAACACTTTTAAAACTAAAAATACTTCCTAAAATATCTGTCTAACTCTCTTATTGGCAATTTTAGTTATTGAGCAAAGTTTTATACCATATTCACTTTTTCCTTTTTTGGTCACATTATTGATAATAGGTGACATTCTGTGTACACTGGCAACTTTTTTCGTACCTACTTGCATTGCAATTTGCTAGTACGTTGCCATGTTTGTGGTTATAATGGGTGACAATCAAGTACAAATGTTTTTAAATAAACGAAAAATAATTTGCAAAAAAATGTCGTACCACTTTTATACATACTCAATGATAAAAATATCGATAATCACATATAAATCGGTATTTGGATTTTACGAATATATCGAAAATTACAAATATATCGATACTTGGATTTTATGTGTATATTAGATATATAAAATATATCGACGGATATTTTCACAAAATATCGATAGATAAAAAAATTGATCAAAACTTATGGAAATATAAGAAAAAACCTTTTAAAAATGAAATTAGAAGTATAATAGACATTTTAAAATTGTTTTATTGAATAAATTGATATATATATATATATATATATATATGATATGATTTATGATATTAAATTTAATTATATATCATCGATCGATAAGAAATATGAATTTTGCAAATGTACACTTATTATGAAGTTAAATTATTACAAATATACTAATTATGTTATTCAAATATATTATTATGTTAAGTTAATTTACTTACCTTTATTGAAAATATATCAATTAATTGTAAAAATGTACTAATTTAAATTCAATGTTATACTAATTTAAAAATCTACCGAGTTAATTTATTCTCAATATGCTATTATTACACTTGAATATCAAAATAAAATAAAATAATTAATTTAAAACTCAATTATTGCAAATGTACTAATTATGTGATTTGAATATATTTATGATTTTTATTTAAAAATATTTTTGATACAAAATATTATTGATACAAAATATTTTTATTTAAAAATATTGATAAATTTATTTATAAATTTATATTTGTTTTATATTTAATTAGTATAAAAAATAAATAATAAGATAATTAAAATGAACTTATTTATAATAATTTATTTTTTTACCGATATATCTTTGAAATTTCAGCGATTTTTTCTTATTTAGGACTCATATTTTGCTTGTATCATCAATATATTTATGATTATTAATATATCCTCCATACATTTCCATCAGCTAATATATCTTACCTATATAATGGATTCATCTTCTCATATATCGATCTAATATATCCCGATATTTTATCCTTACTCATAATTCAATTTTACCTAATTTATGGGAACAAAAATGGTTTATTGACTTCATTTTTAATGAAAATGCATAGAGGTGTTTGATAAAACTTAATATTTATTACTTAATAACTTAAAATTAAATTAAATTATACTTAAATTGTTAACTTAAAATTTATTTTGATAAAATTAATTTTAAATAATAAAATTAACATATTTATCCTCGTAAATTATAACTAAGAAAAATAAGGTCAACTAATAATGGAGGCCTTAGAGTAGCAAAAGAGATCGTGGTGGTAATTAGGATAAATGAAAATAAAAATGTAAAATGCAGATATTGATTTAAAAATAAATTTATTATTTTAATCATTATTTAAAATTATTTTTTATTTTAAGTCATACAATTAAGTTATTTTATTGAAAATATTTAATTTACTTAAAAACTCAAATTAAGTTATTAAGTTTTTAAGATACTAAGTTAATTTATCAAACACTCACATAATATATTACAAAAGTTAGAATGTATTTTTTATATTTTCAATCATTACTCATACCATTCTAAAAAAAAAAATAGAAATATTTGAAATTTCATTTCAAAAAACATTTTCATCCTTAAAATTTATTTTTGTAAAAGCTTGGAGTAGGAATGATTTTCATAATTCTTTTAAAGAACTGTGAGGTTATGTTTAACTCTCAAAATTTTAAAAAAAATGTTAAATCAAATAATTTTTTATATATGTTTTTGTTATTAAATATAAAAAATAAATATAATTAAAATTAATTAAAATACATGTATTTTAAAATTGCTTAATATTATATAAAAATTAAAATAAGTTAATTAAGCTTAAATAAATATATAAAAATGATTTATTAATTTTATATATATTTTATATATCTCGAATTTTCTCTTGAAAACGTACAACTAAGGAAAATCAAATCGAATAAAATAAAAATATCCACGTACTTGGTGGTGATAAACGAGAATCAAAGCCATTTCCACAGCCGGTGGAGTTCTGTGGGGCAGCCGCATTCCCAGAGATCTCCGCCGTACATCTGTACAATCCTCACCAAAATCAAAAAAATATTTGGTCCCCAAGCCTTGAATTTCACAAAAATAAAAAAAAATAAAAAAGAAGATAATGTTAATTAATATAAATCACGATAACCGTTGAGGTTTTCAACTACTCTCACTCTGGCAAGCAACAACGTTGAGTGATCAACTGACAGCATAGTTTGAGAAAAAGTTCACTACAGCCAATGAGGGGGCGACACGAAGGCAGAAGTGGATGACCCCTAATTTATGGGTAGTTATTGAATTGGTCATGGGTCACGGGTGGAAAGGTAAAGGTCTGTTTGGCTCTGTCTAATCCTCCGGACCATCAACACTGGATAGTCTCACGAGTTTTTATTTTGATTGAATACCATTGTGAACAGTATTATAGAAAGATGGCTATATTTTTTTCCTGGGGGCTAAAATGGTCATTTTCATTTTCAACTAATTTCTATTAATCTTGAATTAATGAAAATTTTAGGGTATCCTCAAGTTAACATAACAATCCCGTGACTTGAATCCAAGACTTTTGATTATGATATTATTTATTAGATCAAATTTTAACCATTTCATTTGAAAACCAATTAGTGTAAGAGATAAATTAAATATTTTATGACATTCAACATCATATTCTGTGAACTTGTTCTAACAGCTATCATTTTGGTGACTCATCATCGGACTTAAGAGCGGCATTGTTGCAGATCAACAATCCATTTATTTTTTAAAAAATAAAATTTATATATGATTGACTAAAATGCCCTTTTCTTCAACTTATTCACACATTTTCCCACCATCCTAAACCTTAATCTTATTTATCTTTCCTTTTCTTTTTAACTTTTCCTAATTATCTACTAAGTTTGACTTTAAACATATATATAAAGCTATTATTTTTTTAGTATGACTTAAAAAAGTCAACTCATGAAAGGCGCTAAGTCAACTAGTACCAAATGAGAAAAAAAAAACAAAAAAGGACAATTAATTAAATAATAATTTAGAAAATAAAATCATATAAATAAATCAAAGATCAAAACGCAGCGTTTTGATGGGCATGGTACAAGGCAGACATAGTGGATGGAGAAAAGGACCGAAGAGTTGTGTAATTAAAAGAGATTGCGGATGTTTGTGGGCAGCATTAACTCCCCATCTCTTTTGTATTCTAATTGTGCTACTTCTTAAAGCCCTGTTTGGGGGAGTGGTAATGTACCTTTTAAAAGTGTTTAATTTAATGATAGATCTCATAAATGTAAATATTTTTTTTCCTATTTTGTTTTTAGTATTGCAAATAAAAGAAATAAAAAAAAAGAAAGAAGAAATTGATCTCTCTATCGGAAAGTAATATATAAAAAATATTTAAAAAAATAATTTTCTCATATTTGGTTTCAATGCAAACAATTAAGTTAAATCACTTTGAAGTAACATATAAAATAATTAATTAATTTTAAATATATTTTTATTTTTTAAAATTTTCTCTTTCATTGTACTTTTTTTCTATTTTTTTCTTACATTTTACCTTATATTTTTCACAAACCAAACATTCATATTTGAATTAAAAAATAAAAATAAATGAAAAAAATCATTTGGATTGAATTTCTCAAATGCAAAAACTTCTTTTTAAACCCAATAAGCCTTTAAATATTTTTAAGAAGTTTTAATAAAAGAGATTCCACGTTAAAAAGAGATTAAATGAAGCTTATAATAAAAGGAATTTTTAATACAAAAAGTTATCACCCATGAAGTCATAATTTTAATTTTACTTTCAAATTATAATTAAAATAAAAAAATTATCCAAAATGATAAATTAAATTAAATTTTAATGTTAAAGCTTAAGATTTTGTATGGTTGTTGATTTGTTGGAGAAAAGAAGAAAATTTGGTTTGGTGGGATGTGAAAGGCAATGAATGGTGGCTTGACTTTTGCATTGAGAGAGTAAAGAAATTTAAAGCTTTTTGGGAGGCATTGAGAGATGTTTATTTACATCAAATTAGAGAACGGTTGAAGATGGATCACCAAAGCCAACCCCCTCTTAAAAGTTAGGGTTGGTGTCAATTGAGAGTCGTTAAGAATCATAGCACTTAAAAAGGGGCATTGATGAGTCACCTATTGGGTTAGAGGTTACTTGTTCCGTATTCCGAGATTTACGGACATATAAACAATCATTATGAATGACAACGAGGTGAGTTTTTTGGGTAACTGTATTGTTTGTAGTGAGACTAAATAAACGAATTTTGGATATTTTTTTAAAACTTGGGATGAGTTCAGGACAAGTTCAGGTATTGTCCTTTCCTGTCTCGATTATATATACAATTTAATTAAAAAAATTAAATTAAATTAAATTAATTTTTATTTTTCTATTTTTAATATATAATAATAATAAAATACTTTTAAAATAAGTTATAAAAATTATAATATTTTAATTATTTATAAAAATATATGTATTTTAATGTAATTAAAATAATTTAATATATATATATATATATATATATATATATATTTATTTATAAATAAATGGGGCAGGTCTGATGGGTATGAGAAATTCTTATACTCGCCTTGCCTTGTTTATTTTTTTTAATGGGACGATGATTTGAAATATTTTGAATAAATAAAACGAGGTAGGGATAAGACAACTCAAAACCGCCTCATTGTCATCCATAACAATCATTCTCTAGTTATAATGTTTGTCTGTTAACACATGTTATCGATTTTATTCTTTCTTTTTAAAAGCTTTTATTTTTAAAATTTCTAATTATATATTAAAATTTATATAATTTCATTACATTTTTATTAAATACTTCTTTAAATATTTGGAATCTTATATTTTTTTTTATTGATTGAATTAGATTTTGAATCATTTTTTATAAAATTAATATGCATTGTCGGTGGCATTTCACTTGACTCAAGCATGCTCTTTGCACCTTATTTATAGAAGACTTTTAAAACTATGCATTTTACATATCTACCATATTTTCACAAACATTTTAAAACATTAATTTTATTAACACATCCACCTAAAAGATTTCGAATATTGTCATTTTTTTTTTACATCTACTTTTTAAAAAAAAAAATTTAAATCCAAAATAAAGTTTAAAGTTAATTCTAATATTTTTTTTATACTTTTTAAATACACATACTAATAATACGTTAATAGTATATGAATACATTTTAGAGCATTTGAGTTAAATTTTCAAAATTAGATTTTGGATTAGCCTTTTAATCAAATAACCCATGTATATATTTTAGACATTGAATGCATAAAGAGAGACTCTTGGCTTGGGACACACCCCACTTAAGAAAAAAAGAAGCTTAAATACAACATGGAGAGACAGTGGAAAATAGATAGTTTAATCATGAGAGGAGGCCCATGGGACCATAAAGAGAGATCCATGGGGACCATACACAAGAGAAGAGAAGAGAAGAGAAGAGAAGAAGCCCATTAACACAAGCAAGGAATTGATCCTTCTTAGCCACCAACTCATCTTCTCTTTTCCTTTTTTTTTTTGGGGGGTTTTTTTTTTCTTTGGACATGTGTCGTCTATGTAAAGAGATGCAAAGAGAGGGAGTGGGAGAGAGAGATTTTGGAACTTCAAGAAAGTGGTCAAAGAAATTACAAAAGAAGTATAGAACACAACTCATGTACAAGTCATTTGGTGTGTGAAGTTAAGCAGCAGCTATTCTAAAGTAATGTTTCTATGTATATATAGAGAGAGATATGTTGTGGAGTCAAGTTCATTAAAGTGAATTAAGGGAGTAGGCTAATCTTGCTTTATAAAAGTAAAGATTGTATAAATAAGAATTCCATTAGAAAGAACAGACCAATTATTAGCCTTAATGGTTCATATCATTAAGACTATGTTTGATTTACGAAAAAGTACGAAAAGTTTGAAGGAAAATACGAGAAAGAAAAGATAGAAAGTGAAGAAAAACAAAAATTAGATTTAAAATTAATAAATTATTTTTATATATTATTTCAAACTTTTTATTTATTTATTTAACTTTTTTATATAAAAATTAAATAATTTAAAAATATGTAAATTTATTAATAATTTTAATTATATATGATTTTCTTTTATATTTTTATAATAAAATTAAATATGAGAAAATTATTTTTCTTACAATTTTTTATCTCTTTTTAGTACTTTTGGAAACCACAGGAATGGTTATGGAGTTGAAATGGAATATGATTTTTGGGGAAGGGGATGATGCCCTTTGGAGGTTGAGTGTAAATGTGTGATAAGGCCCCCTATCCAATTCCTTGATAAGGGTTTTACGGCTAAAGGTTCTTCTATCTAATTCCTTAATTTGTAGGCTTTTGATGGCTACCCTTCTCCAAGGGGCCTATACCTTAAAAGAGTTTTTGAGAGAGTCAGACACCCCTTATAGAAAGGAAGGAAAGAGAAGATTGCCCTGGGCCCTAGGCCCTCAACTCTCAAATTGCTAATATATTCAAGATAATTTTGGAAAATAATTCATTTTGGTGCCATTGATCTCAATCCAATCAAGGAATTGAAAGTTGCTAGCTCATCCAAAATTTACCAAATTTAGAAGAAAAGGTTGAATGAAGGAAACAATGATTGGGAAATGTTTGGATAATCTTTAACATGCCTTCCTTAATCCCTATAAAAAACGAGGAATAAAACCTTATAAACAAAAGGCAAAGGAAACAACCTACCAAACCTGGAAACAACATAACAAGATAAGACTTAAAATTGGAAAATCATCAAAGGCAAATTCCTTATTATTCCACCACTAGAGTTGTGGAAAGGGATCAAATTCCAGCATAAATTATCTGATTGCAATGCTAAGAGTATAGAAAGAACTGAAATTCCAGGGAGTGGTATTGGCGTTTGAACCACTCTAATGAATCAGTTTTTTTTATGGGATCAAAAAAATCATCTGAAAAAGCAAAACGAGTTCGGGGAGTAACTCCCTGCAAAAACTGAATTATTCCAAGGGAAAAAATTCGCCGGGATAACTTCTCTGATAGAACTCAAAGATTTTTCATCACCATACCTAGAGCTAAAGGGGAAATGAGGGGAGAAAACTGATAATTAAGCGCCACCAGATCCATACTTCTTTCCGAACACGATCACCTGCAACTTGTCATAACCAGCAAGCACACCAGCGCCAGCAACTGCACGGAGAATGTTAGCACCAGCACCCTTGAAGAGAGACTTGGCACCCTCATTCTTCAGGATTTGAGCAAAGGCGTCAAAGGAGCTCTTGTATTTGACAGCTTCACCGGAGGTCATCATCATTCTTCTACGAACCGTGTCAATCGGGTAGGATGCAAGGCCAGCACCATTTGTGATCAGCCAACCGAGGGCAAAGCTAGCAAAGAAACTATCCTGAAATATACAGAAAAACAGGAGGGGAAATGAATATAAAGGAGGTCAAAGCTAATTTTGAGATTTCTCTAACCTAAAAGCTCACAACATTTCAACGGCTAGGGCCCATGAATAAACTGCAATGGTTTTTGCTTTTTCCTTGTTTTTTCATAACAAGGAATGAATTTGAAAAAAAAAAATAAACCCTTAAATCACCTTATTTTGGATGTATAACTAAATATTACTAAGGGAATCTGTTCTTCGTATCAATTGAAACAAATCTGAAGATGAATACTTTTAGAAAGTCGAGATTTCCACAGATTTGTCATATAAGGCGTTGCGTGCCTTCACATATCGAATAATAATATATCTTTTACTAGCATTGCTAAGAAACAAACAGCACAGTTACGCAAGGGGTAATATACTAACCTGCAAACCTCCAGTAAGGACCACTGGCTTCAGAGAATCATACATTCCAAAGTAGAGACCACGGTAAACAATGATCCCAACACATGAAATATTGAATCCACGGTAAAGCCCAGCAATACCGTCAGACTTCAGGGTCTTCCTGTAGACATCAACCAAGCCATTGAATTGTCTCTCTCCTCCCTTCTTTGCAGCCTTTGCATCATTTGCTAGACGGGTTCGGGCATAGTCCAGCGAGTAAACAAATAGAAGGGACGAAGCACCAGCAGCACCTCCTGACGCCAAGTTTCCAGCAAACCATTTCCAGTAACCATCCCTGTCTTTCTTGAAATTGAAAAGCCTCTTGAAGTAATCCTTGAATGCAAAGTTCAAGGCCTGGTGCAAAATTAAAAAAGCAATTAATCATAAAGGGCATGAGAAGGAAAATCACAAATCAGAGAATCCAGGAAAAATGGAAAATAACAACTAGCCTGAGTGGGGAAGTAACGGATGACATTAGCAGTGTTTCCTCTCCACAGTGACATAAACCCTTCATCCTTTATTGTCCGGCTAAAACACTCACCAATGCCCTTGTAAGGTTCAGAGAGCCTACCAGTCTTGATCATCTCATCCTGGTTCTGGATCAAAAGCTTCACACGCTCAATTGGAGCAGCAGCTGTTTTGGATACAGCAGCAGAGACTCCACCCATAAGGAAATCAATGGCAAAACCGGCAAGGCCTTTCTCTTTGGGGGCTGGGACAAAAACAGGGGAGACATTTGACCCAACCATCAATGGATCAAAAGTAGCTCCACACATGGGGTACTGCAATGCGGCATTGGTGTAATTCCCATATGCAGAGTGTCTCTGTTGCAAGGTAGGCTGTTGGAATCTGCCATGAAAAGCCTGAATGTTTTGGGAATGATGCAGATGGCCAGCCACCTTCTGCATGATAGTTGGGTACTGAGGCTGATCAATCATTTTGTCTTCCCCTGCAAGGGTGCAAAAGATCATACATAAAAAAGGTGAGATTATACATAATTAGTCGGTAAACACATATGTGCACCCACTATTGAAATAAGAGCAACCACTAGTGAATCAAGCAAACCAAATGTAAATAATTCCCAGGAATTTCATTACATGATTTAATACAAAAACCGAATAGAATATAAAATGGGTGCTAGTAGAACCCCAAAATCTTCTACATGTTTAAAGGGTTCTAAATTTGGATGAGAGCTTCACATGAAGCTCCTCTAGAGCAGTGACACAACATCAAGCACACCACTAGTGAATCAAGCAAACCAAATGTAAATAATTCCCAGGAATTTCTTTACATGATTTAATACAAAAACCGAATAAAATATAAAATGGGTGCTAGTAGAAACCCTAAAATCTTCTTCATGTTTAAAGGGTTCTAAATTTGGATGAGAGCTTCACATGAAGCTCCTCTAGAGCAGTGACACAACATCAAGCTCAGATAATCCTTTGCTGTTCTTGGAGCAGTAGTAGGTAAAATGAGGTATGAAACTAGAAAACATTCGAATGATTTGATGCCCCATGCTGATATGAACTAACACCCCATGTTTAGGAAGGACATTAAATAATAAAATGAAATTAAGAAGAATTATTATAACTATCAAAAAAAAAAAATGAAATTAAGAAAACATTTTAAAATAAGAATCTAAATGAATAAACATAGTAAAGAAGGCATGTCAATGACATAGAGAAGAATTGCATTAAACATGCCTGCCAGTCTCGATATAACATTGATGACAACATAGAATCCTTTTCTAATGGGTGAAGACAGAACCAGATTTTGCAATTTGAAATCCTTTTAGTTGCATACATGGATAAACCACGACATGGAATTATTAAAAGATATGAGGCATCCCTGATAACAAATTCGAGACATCACATTACTAAAAGTAAAATCATGCTAGGAGAGGAGGGTGGATCTAGGCTTTGCTTCAATCCTTATTTTAGTTACTGCTATGCAAATTATCAAAGCACCCTAAAGCTGATTGTTAGATCAATATCAACACTCAAAAGTACAAACAGATCATATCCAGAAGATGCATAGCTCCAATATTTCAAAAGAATGAATTTTAAATACAACCAGAAAAGACTCCCTTCCGCCAGAGATGAATTCCTCGTTAGGAAAGGAATGAAACACACCTCACATCATGATAAAGATTGATGAAGAAAAAGAGCTAAATATAAAAAATCTATGTGATAAATAATTTACACATGACAAAAAAAAAAACAAAAAAACAAAAACAGGCATTTGAAATAGAAAATAGAGAAACTAGAGATAGATATTTCACATTTTGAACCACATTATTCCAAAAATAATTGCGAGAATAAAAGGCTAACAGTGAGATCCTAGCCGTCATCGACACCATTTGTCACTCTTAACTCCAAGACTGGTAAGCAGTAACGAGATTCAAAAACGCAAAAACGTAAGCAGATCTAAAATTCGCTTAAAGAAAACGTTTTTCTCAAAAAAGGAAGACACTAAAAACTACTTGTAGAAAACACTTTTCTCAACTATTTACATCATTTTCCTTTCCTTTTCTCCTCCTTCTCAGGGATTCTCTTTGAATCCCAAAAGAAAGACGAAAATGAAAAAAAATTAAAAAAAAAGAAAAGAAAAGCTTTTAGATGTAAACTTTCCTATGAGATCCAAACGGAGCCTGAAGATTGAATAGATCCAAAACTTCAAAACCTAAAAAAAACACTTCTACAAACTACAAATAAATCATCGCATCAAACAAGAAAAAACAAAGACAGATCCAGAAACGGTACGTGGTCGCCATGTCTCAGACCGATCGGAATATCTCTCTGGAAACTAGAGATGAAATGAACAATTAAAATGAAATAAATGAAGCAATAGATCACAGATCTGACGAGATCGGACCCTGAAAGTGATGATTTAGAGAGATTAGAGAAAAGATTCGAGATTGGATCGTATTGTTACCTTCGGAGAGATTGGAGTCGATGAAATCTCAACGCAGGCGCCGGTAAGGGAAGAAGAAGTGAAGACAGCGAAGATAAACTGTGTGGTGGCGACGGGTTTGAGGAGCATTTTCTCGCTTTTTAAAGACGCTTGTGTGTGATTGGCTGTCTGGCGATGAGTCGCTGACACACGTTTTGTGGAGTTTTGATTCTCTGTCTCGCAGAACTTGTTGACTTCAATCATCGATGTCTCGATCACCGTTGGTGCTGCGTACTTTCTTTTTTGGAGGTAATGAACTCTTTTTAGATTTTTAATTGGTATTAAAACGACGCCGTTTTGAAACTGTTTTTACTTTTTATTTTAAACGTTCCCAAACAGGCAAGCAGCGTGGCTCTAGAACCAAAAGAAAACAGGGGAAAAGAGAAAAAAGAAAAAAGAAAAGAAAAAAAGAAGCCCTATTTCTTTAAAAATAATTTTTGAGAATATTTTTTTAGAATATTTTTTAATTGTTTCAATAACAAAATTATGTATCAAAATTAAAATATGAATATATATATATATATATATATATATATATTTTCCATATAAATGTTATGTGTAAGAGAAAATTTTCAAAATTTCATCAAATTTTAAATTATTTATTGGAATGCTTTAACAAAATGTGAAAAGAATTTAAAATTATTTTTAAAAATAAATATTTAAAAAAATTTGAAAATCTTGCTAAACATGTCATAATTTTCTATTATAAATTATTTAATTTTTTATTCAAAAATTTTTTCGAATTTTTTTTCTAAAAATGGCTTGTTTTTTAAAACAAATTTGACATGTTTTATATATTTTTTTCATTCTAAAATTCAATTGAAAAAATGAATAACACTTTAAGTTTTTGAAAAATTTTGAGAGAAAATAAAATAAAATAGAAAGTAAAAAATGGAAGGAAAGAAAAAATGAAGAAAAAATATATATATTTAAAGTAAAAAATTATTTTTATATGTTATTTTAAATTCTTTTAGCTTGTTTTAACTCTTTAATATAAAAATTAAATAATTTAAAAATATATATATAAAAAATTTTGGTATGATAATCAAACATGAGAATATATATTTTTTTTTAACATTTTTAAATTTCTTTTTGTAGTACTTTTTTATAACCAAACATAACCTTCAAGTATTTCTTATTATTTTCATTATTAAACTATTTGGATTATATTGCTAAATAAAAAAGGCAATGCATGTATTAACAAAAAGGGAATGATAAAATTTTTTTTAATTTTCCAAATATAAAATATAAAATTCATGTTAATTGCACTAATATAAAATAGAAATAATTTCATTTTAAACTATTTTCAATTATTAAAATATATGTATTATAGCATTTTTGTTATAACAAAAAGGATTTTTTTCCAAGTAAAATATTTAACATAAAAGTCATTTCCTTTTTTTCTATTAGGTGATGTTTGATTTCAAAAAGTATTACGGAAATAAATAAGAAAATGTGAAGGAAAATAGTTTTCTTATATTTGATTGTCCAACCCCTCTTGTTATGTATTTCGTAATTGTTGCTCACTTTGGCGAGTTACAATAAATTCGATAGATTGATATCTTGTCATAAGTAATTGCTTATGGAGAAGATAATTTTTTCCTTTGTAGCTGGTCCTTCCATCCATTCACAAAATCTTTATTCATGAAATTTGATCAAGTCTTCATTTTATGAAAGTAGGTTCAAATGAAATATGTTCTTTCTCTATGTAAAGCCTTGTAAAGCAAGTCCTCGAAAAAAGTGAAAAAAATTATCAAAGAAAATAAAATATGATAAAAAATAATTAAAATTTTATATATTTTCAATTATTTAATTTTTATTAGTGTATTAGAAACATGTCCATACCTTAAACTCTCATTGTACCAAGACCTCTCATCTAAGGTGCTGCAAACAAGGACCAACTCAATTCAATAGAACAAAGTTTAGGTCTTCAATTCCTATAAAAATTGCTTTGATCTGTGAAATTTGAAAATCATTTTTTATTTTCGAATTTTTTATCACTTAATAGATAAAAATCAAATCAAATCAAATGAGCATTCTAAAACTTTAATTTATGAATTATAGTTACTTTATATATATATATATATATATATATTGAAAGTGGAAATCAAAACAAGCATGTCAAACCACGAGTTAGCAATTTAGGAACATCAACACGAACTAATCTTGTGATGGTCGTACTTTTAAGAATACAACCTTTTAATCATATTATTGAGAATACGACCACATAATCATGTTATCAAGAACACAACCACATAGCCATGTTATTGAGAACACAACCACATAGTCACATTATCAAGAACATCGGTGTATAATCTTGGTCAATATTCTTTCATTACAATCAGTTATCAATCCTATTAATCAAATGATAACCGTTATATCAAAAGATGAAAAATCAAATAATATTCTAGAGAAATCAATCAATGATTTAAATATTTATTATATTTTAAATTAAAAAATTTAAATAAAATTGAAATTCAGACTTAAATTGATTTTAATTACTAAATCAAGAAATCGAATCTAACTAATGTTGTTTGATTTGATATTTTCATTAATAAAAAGTTGGTTCCATTAAAAGAAAATTCAAATGACATTTTTTTTATGCCCTAATTTTTATTTTATTTATTTTATTTTTGAAAAATTCGATCACACCACATCTTGTTACATTAATCAAGCTCGCATCCCTAAAATAGATCAAACATTCTAGAAGCCTATACCCCTAAAACGCCGCAGGCTTCACGAAGCCTATGCCACCAAAGCTGTATGCTCATACTATACAACGAGAGCTCCTCGCCATTCCCTTCGTCACTGATTCACTGCACGGAGCTGCCATCTCCTCCGTCAGCAACTCAATGGAAGCCAAAGCTCCGGTTAGTCCTGCGTCTCTGCAAAACCATAAAGCCCTAACTCCAAAACCCGTAACCAAGAAGAAAAAGACGTTTTCAACCGCCTCGAAAACTACCTCGCAAAGAGAGATGGAGTCGACAAGCTTCTGAAAATCTACCTGTACTCTACCAAGTTCATCCTCGCCGCCTCTCTCACCCCGGGAAACCTCACCCTGAATCGCCAACTCAAGAGATTTGAGTCGAGCGTTGGTGTCACTCGCAAAGCGTTGAGACTAGGCCAATACTTTTAAAAGTCTCTGAACGAATTAAGAAACTCACGTCTCGATTCCAAACTAGATCTGATCATCTCCGTCATCGCCTACGGAGGCGGGGGTTTGGCCCACTTTATGGAACAGTTCGTCTGGTTAAAAAATCGGGTTTGATCGAAACTAGACACGCCCGTCAGTTGCAGAAGATCAGCGCCAAGGATGAGTTATTCGGCTGCATCGGGAGTATCTCGTTGAAACTCAGGGATTTGAACCGGATCAATCGAGAATTATTTTTCTTGCAGATCACTTTTTTTGCAGACCACCATCGAGATTTCGATTGCCAGAGGGATAGAGTACGAGGAGGAAGCGAAGCAGATTCAGAAACTGAAGGAGAAGAAGTTGATGAACTGGGTTTCGATCGTTCAGAATTTGGCGGACGTGTTGGTGGTGCAGGCGAATATTCGGGACGGAAAGGGGCGGCTAAGGGAACCGATTCTGCTGGCATTGGCTGGGTTTTTCTCCGCCGTCATGGGCGCTCTTAAGAACTGGCAGTCGTGCGGAGAGTGGTCATTGTTCGGCGAGGTTAACGTATGATTCGTGGGGGCTGTGTCTTGTCTTGGTCTTTGAAGCATGGAGATTGGAGAGGATCGAACAGTGTATGGAATACTTTTGGAGGGAGAGCTGGTGGGAGCTCTTATACCTTCAGTGAATGAACATTTTAACACTTGTATAGCGTATGTCAGATTTGGAGTTTGTATGAAAATATTTTTAGAAAATCAGTTTTAAAGAAAAATGAAGTGTTGGATGCAATTTAGAAAGTAATTTTCAAAAGTTGAAAAATCACTTATATTATTTTATTCGGAAACATTTAATAATTATTTTTCCAACAAAATATAGTTATTAAAAGCACTTAAAATATAAACATAATGACATATACTTTTGATAATACTTTTATAAACGATACTGACTTAAAAAATATCTTTGATAAATGATCGAATGTTTGACAAAATTTAAAAAGCAATGTGTAGACCCCTCTGGTGGACCAAGTTTTTTTTTTTCTTTTCTTTCTCAAACCTGGGAGAGCTGGCAGCATATGGGAGAAGTAGGGGGCCGGTTTTCGGAGGAGCCGAGCATGTATGGACGTGGTGGTTGAGACGTGACTTGCTGTGGTGGTAGCAGGGGAGTGGATGATGGCTGGAACATGGTTTTTCAGAGAGAATATAAAAAAAAAAAGCTCGAGGAGAGCTTTGACCCAAAATACTATGTTTTAAAAAAAAAATCCATAAAGTACCTCAATTTTCAAAATAATGCTCAATCTAATGTTTTTGCGCCACGTAAATTGCCATGTCATAAAACCATAGTTGGTAACTACGGTTTTACTTTTTAAAAACAGTCAAAACCGTAGTCACCAACTACGACTTTAAATTTAATTTTATATATAAATATATATGTATTTAACTTTAATTTTTTTTAAATAAAATATTATATTATTTTGATTTTATATTGATTAAAAATATGTAAGTGGTGTAATAAAAATATTTAACTTTAATTGATCTCATTGTTTAAAGAATAGTAATATATGAAATTAAATAATTGATGTCTTTAATTTGATATAAAAATATAGTTTGATAATTTTATTAAAATATTTGACACTACACTCAATATAAATATAATTAGTTATAGATATACTATTTTATATCCTCATAATGAAGAATATTATATTATTTTGTAACTTTGTGCAAAAATTAAAGGCAATTATGCACTTGTACAAAATATAATATGACTTCAAGTGGGTAAATAATTGGAAAATTACTTAAATACAACAAAAATAATTTTTTTTTTCCATTTTTCTCCTTTCAAAATGGGATCAAAATGGAATGGAAAGGCTTAAAATGTTAAACTTAAAATGCCAACCTAAAAGAATTTGTTTTTCCACTTCTTAAAATATAGAATTGTAGAAAGAAAATACATTTGTTTTTCCGATCAATTCATTATTTAGTTTAATTGTTTTGGTAAATAGATGAAAATGCTTTTGGAATATTTTTGTAAATTCATTGATAAAAAGAAAAATGTTTCTTATTGGGTACTAATGGGAGTTTTGGGCAAAAATGATTTCTTTAAAACAGAAAACTCATAAAATAATTTTATTCTCAAAATAATTTTCAATGTGATGTATGTCTTATTCATGTGGGTATTCACATCACAAAACTGTAATTGGTAATCATGATTTTTGATTTTTTTTTAAAAAAATAGTCAAAATAGTAGTTGGTGATCATAACTTTAAATTTAAACCTAAAACCAATTTTTTAAGTTCAAATTTTAAATCATGTGAATGTTCAATTTTTTAAGAATTATTTTGATTGGAGGTTTAGATTGAAAATTTTTTTAATACATTGTTTTTTCTATATCAATATAGTGTTGTTGTAACTAATTAGTTATAAATATAATTAGTTTAAATTTAAACCTAAAACCAATTTTTTAGATTGTCAGATTGCTATATGTAAGTGGTATATATATATAAGTTCAATTTAAGTTTAAAACTTATCATATTTTCATTTAAATATATAATAATTTGTTCGTAATAAAAAAAAAAGTTAACAATATAATGCAAATGAAAATAAACACAAAAACTAAAAAACAATCCTCAATGAATGCCACATGATGGGGTCTTCCTCTTTCTCTGCAGACGCCTATGATAAAGAGACATCTCTGTGGAATCTATTTGTGCAATCTGTCATGTCTCAGTATGTATAGGTTGAGATGGAGCTGATGGAGGCAAGACTGGACGTCTACGTGGACCACGACGTCTCCTAGGTGGACATACATCTAACTGTGTAACATGTGTAAGGGTATGATGCATGGTAGTCCTTATGGGAAGACGTGTAGGTGATGGTAAAGTGGTAAATGGTGGGGCGATCTCAGGTACAGTGATATATGATATGGTAGCATCTAGAAGAGGTGATATAGGAGATGGAAGAATGACATCTGCTGTAATGGTAGCTGGTGTAATAACATTTGGTATAGTGGGCTCGAGCAGAGGAGATATAAGTGATGATGGTGAGGTGACATGTGGTGTAGTGGTCTCCTCGAGAGAAGGTGGAGGTGATGGTAGACTAGTAGATAATGGGGTAGTCTCTGGTATAGTGACATCAGGTATAGTGGCCTCTGTGGTAGGAAATACAGGTGATGGTAGAGTGGTATCTAATACGACATGCCCTAAGGGAGAAGGTCTAGATGAAGGTGATGGTGGGGGTGAAGGGGGAAGTGTGGAAGCCTCAGGTACAAATGGGGTAGATGATGTGGATTGTGCTAACATGGTCTCAAGTGGATGTATAGATCGTTGAGGTTGTCGACCAGCTCGCCCATCATCTCGTCTACTACTTCTCTATCGGCCTCGAATAGGCTGCATCCTAACTGTAGTGACTGACACAGGTGGGCTCATGGATGGGTATGATGATGTAGGCGACTGACGGAGTGAATGTATGCGATGCTCCTCTCCAATAACATGCAAAATATCAATAGCAATCCGATGAATGTCGCCTAAGGCACCTAAAGTAAGCCCAGCAGATCGACTAGCAATCTCAACCATACCAGTATCTAAAATATAATAAATAAATAAATAAATAAATAAAAAAGTTAAACAAACAAAAATGATTTTTAATTAATTATAATTTAATAAACCATTTATAAATTAAAAAATCTTACCAATAATTGACTAGTTGTTGGTGTACTATGATACCTCATTTGATCTCTATGGAGAGGGGGTATGATCAAACGTCGTGTAATACGTCGGTACCACTCCATATATGGATCATGAAACTGCATAACACCACCATAGGTGGTGCTGTTGCAATACACTCCTCACGACTACCCCATAAGGTAATATACCGTGCATGGAATGCTCCCCAATCATACTTATGTCATCCTTGTCTATCCATGGAATGGAGGTCTAGCTCTATGGAACAAGATAGAGGTATCCCTTGTTGAAGGCCAAACTGTCGCAACACTCGCTCCGGTCGATGCCACTCAACAATGTCAAAGCAAATAAGAGGTGACATCGTCCACCAAATCTCCTAGTCTGCTAGAGATATCGTCGGAAGATGGGCAACTAAGTCTCCCATGTAAGGCTCCCATAAACCTGTTAAAATCAACATTTGACATTAATACTGAGTACAAGTTTATATGGTTAACAATAGCACATTACATCTTATATGTACCTGGTCATGGGTCTGTGCATTTAACTGGTCTCGATAAAATGTCAACACACGTGATGGGTTTTGAGTCCATGATAAAGGTACTCTCTACCTACATCCTAACGGATCAGTTGGTAAACCCTCGTGTAATAATGCCTCATCCTGTAATCCGTGGTCTAACTGCTCAGCTGGTAAATCATCGGTTACATCATGCTCTAAATGCTGGGCTGCTAGAGGGGTTGGTGGTCGACCAAAATTGGGGCGACCCACGTGGAGTCTCTCCCAAGACCACAATTGGAAAAAAATGTAACATTAAAATTTTACTTAAATTATAAACTTGAAGCAACTAGAAATTTTAATCTAATGTGAATAATTAATTATTCCTGTAATAGTGTGAAACATCCAGCAATATCGGTGGCACCATCCAAACTCGCTCGACACAACTCCCTATATAGGTGTGCTAATACTGCACTGCCCCAACTATACATAGATGTCTGAGTTAAGTCTCTAAGCAGTGGGAGATAACACATATGGATGTGGGTACCCTTCTTGTTTGTAAATAGCGCTGAACCTATGAGTCCTAATATGAAAGCTCGTGCATACCGCTCTAATGTGGCATCATCTAAATCAACTGGTGGATGAGAGAACTGGTGACATAGCCATCATGTGGATATCACTAATCCTCTAATCTCAGATGTAGAGGGAGTCACTCTTAAAAGTTCATAACATAGCAGTGACCAATCTATGTCACATGAGTCAGTGATGGGAAGCCCATGAATACGAAGTCCTAATATGACAGCAAGATCCTATAAAGTAATGGTCATCTCCCCAACAGGTAAGTGAAATGTGTGTGTCTCAAGATACCATCTCTCAACTAGATTAGTAATCAATCCCCAATCTAGTGTAATGTGTCCAATACGGTATACACCATAAAATTCAGATCGAATAATATAAGGTCGAAGACGAGAATCCATCTCCCACTCCCACATAAACCTAGATATATGTTGTTAATAAGTTAAGACTGAAGCAAGCTGTAAAAATACAAATATATCAGTTAGATAATAAACTGCAAAATTTTCCATTATTTAATGAGATATTATGTGTTTTCATATACATACCTGACCAGAGTCAACTAAATGAGACCTGTGTCTATCCTGTAGAACCAAAACAAACGTATCTAATGGATCTGGATCAGAACTATGTCCTTTATACTCCATATCTGTAACAAAATTGTGAAAATAAATAAATAATACTTATCGTTTAAAAAAGAAAAATTATTTCTAATGGAATTTTTTTTAAAATTTATGGAGTTTTCCCTATATTAAGTATATATCAATTTTATAAATTTAAGTACATCAATTTATTTATGACCAATAAACAAGTCATACTAGTCTAAATTAAAAATAGAGATACAAATACAATTGAGCATTTTGTTAACATTTTTAATAGAAAATTTCAAAATTTTGACAAAGTATCCCCTATAATATGGACATTATTCCAAATACAAAATAATTTGATTATGCAAATAACATCAATATTTATAATCAAACCAAAGCCAATAATTGCATAAAGGTAGTATCAAAGTAGCTTACATCACAATATCCAAGAAAATCAAAATTTTAATATAATTATTTTTTAAGGTTAATTTCACTCACATCCCCCTAGGATTTGGCTAAATACACTTTATCCCAATGGATTTGAAATTTCATTAAATAGGAGGAGAGGTGACTGAAAATAATACTTATTTTTTAATAAGAGAGAAGGTGACTGAAAATAACAAAAGAGAAAAATAAGGGAGATATTTGATCAAATTTTAAACCAATAAGGATTAAGTGTACTTAACCAAAACTTCTAAGAAAACGAATGAAATTAACCCTTATCTTTTAAGAAAGTTGAAAATATAAATAAATTAATTAAAATAAAATGACTTGCTTTAAAGCAAAATAGGAGTATCATATAAGGATCTCATACCAACACTCATATCATGTCATGTCCATACAAATACAATGAATGAAACTAGAAGATGCAGGTACCAAAGGAGCATCATATGCAACTTGGTTAGCCTGATTAAGACATCTGAACTTTGCATGTCCTTTACTTGGGCTGGGTGTTTTGGCCACATATGACTAAGAGATGGCAAAATTAACAGGGCCATGGAGTTCCAAACAAGAACACATCCAAAGGGGTAGCTGAAGTTTGAATAAATAAATAAATATATATTACACGAAAGTGAATTTTTTAGGGTGTTGAACCACCTGGAAAAGTCTAGCTCTCTATTAAGGAAGCTTGAATTCAACCCAAATATTCGTAAGTAGATAATGAACATTTGGATACAACAAAATAGAAGGAAAAACTATAGAATATTTAATTACACATATTAAAAAAAACAAAAATATTTTTAATGAGAACTCTGTTTTTATTTTTATTTTTTTGCTTTTATCTTTATCCTTTGTTTCTTATTCCCAAATATTTTCATAAAAATACACTACCAACAAAATCAAAATTTTAATATAATTATCTTCTAAGGTTAATTTCACTCACACCCCCCCAGGATTTGGCTAAATACACTTTATCCCCATTGATTTGAAATTTCATTAATAAGAGGAGAGGTGACTGAAAATAATAAATGAGAAAAATAAGGGAGATATTTGATCAAATTTTAAACTAATAAGGATTAAGTGTACTTAACTAGAACTTCTAAGAAAATGAATGAAATTAACCCTTATCTTTTAAGAAAGTTGAAAATATAAATAAATTAATTAAAATCAAATGACTTGCTTTAAAGCAAAATAGGAGTATCATATAAGGATCTCATACCAACACTCATATCATGTCATGTCCATACAAATACAATGGATGAAACTAGAAGATGTAGGTACCAAAGGAGCACCATATCCAACTTGCTTAGCTTGATTAAGACATTTGAACTTTGCATGTCCTTTACTTAGGCTGGGTGTTTTGGCCACATAAGACTAAGAGAGGGCAAAATTAACAGGGCATGGAGTTCCAAACCCTTCAAGAACACATCCAAAGGGGTAGCTGAAGTTTGAATAAATAAATATATATATATATATATATATATATATATATATATATATATATATATATATATATATATATATATACCTGGAAAGGTTTAGCTCTCTATTAAGGAAGGTTGAATTCAACCCAAATATTCATCAGTAGATCCCAACTTAGAGAAAATACAGATCCATTCTTAATTTTATTTTTGGTTATTTAGGATAAATATTCTCCTGTTTTATTTTCAAGTGGTCCGAAATTTACAGTAAGATTAAATATCCTTTGTAGGAAGCCTTGCAATACGATTAACTCATCTGTGGGAAGTCCTATAACTACTTAATTTCTGTTCGATTCTTTACGTGGTTACTTTACTTTGAAGCTCATGTTGTTGGATTGGGGTGTCAAGTTCTGAGGACCCGGTGCAAGAAGAAGTGTCTTCCAAAATTCAAGCCTTCACAGAAATCCTTTTCATCACTAGGTTAACGAAGATGCCCAATTGTGAGGAATAAGAAATATCCTAGCTTAAGATAAATCTAACCCTTGAAAAGTGGAGTACTCCTATTTTTTCTATTCCTATAACAAAAATCACTGCTCTTCTCGTTCATTTTTGGAGTTTTTTACAGTGGTCCCCCTCCATTTTTGGTATCTTTAACAAAAAAAAAATCCATGCTGGCCCCCATTCCATATCCATTTTCTTACCAAAAAACCCTTTTTTTCTTTCTGATAAGCTCACAATAAAAAATAAAAAATAAAAATCAAACACATCTTTACCAAATAGAACCCAAACACATCTATAACAACAACAACAACGTGAAAACCAAACGGATTTACAAAAAAAATTAAAATTTACGATAAACTGAAAAACTCATAAATCTTACCTGACCAATGACTTCAAAACTTTGAATTTGAGCCAATGATGCAATGGGAATGATGAAACCCTAAAGAGACGAAACCCTAAAGGGAAGAAAGGTAACTAGGAAGGAAGAAAGGTAACTGGGAAAATGAATAAACCTAATCGGAAAAGGGGGAAAAGGTAAAAGAAAGTTAAAGCCGTAGTTGGTGACTACGACTTTGACTGTTTTTAAAAATAGTCAAAGCCGTAGTCACCAACTATGGTTTTAAACTTAAAGTTAAAACCGTGGTTGGTGACTACGATTTTGACTATTTTTAAAAATTAAAACCGTAATTACCAACTACGGTTTTATGACGTGGCAATCTACGTGGCGCAGACACATTAGATTGGGCATTATTTTAGAAATGGGGGTACTTTTTGGATTTTTTTTTTATAAATGTAGTCTTTTGGGTCAAAGCTCCTGGAGGGGGGAGTTGGGAGACGGGGGGTCTTCACTTTTTTGGAGAGAGAGAGTTGAGGAACAGGACAGAGCACTGGGAGGAGAGTTGGAGAAAAAAAAAAAAAAAACTATAGAGAGGTTGTCTTGAAGATTTTCCAGGTATGGTTGCCATGAATCTTATTTCTTTTCATTAATATTCAATTCCGTCTCATTTTTTTTTGGTATTTTTTCGGTTTTCATTTGTTGTTTGGATGTGATTATAAGAGATTATATGTTGTCTTACTGATCTTAGATTGATTGTAAACTTCAAACTGGTTTGTTCTCCTATTGCTTTTGGTTTAAATCTAATGTTGAATTCGAATATGGACTTACACTTGATGCTCGGTGCTTAGAAGTTTTTTTTTTAGAGGGGCAGAAGACTTAGTGGGAGAAAGTTGAGTCTTTGATCATTTTGAAGGAGTGAAATTTTTATGGGTTTGTGTAGAGTCTTAGTGAGAGAAAGACGTGAGGTGAAGCTTTAGTGAGAGATAGTTATCTTTTTATTTAAGAATCAGAAACCAGAAATCGTTGAAAAGAAAAAAAAAATTGTTGATCAAAGATATAAACAAGAATGAATGGAGGCAACTTGCGCGAGGAAACGAAGACTGGTGCTACTCATTTTTCTCAAAGATCAGAACGCGAGTTGGTGATATGTAACATTTGTTGTATTGCAATTCACTTATTTTGAGGACAAAAGCACAGGGTATAATAAAAATGAAAATGGGTTTTGTTGATGAGTCGACTATGCCAGTTACTAACCTATTAAAGCAAGACAATAATGGGTTTGATTGCCTCCACCCATTTCACCACCAAACCAATTATTTATTTATTTATTCATTCTTTCTCTCTCCCACTATTTTCTCCACTCTTCCAATCATGCACGTGTACCCCACATTCCCGTTTTAATTCTTCATTTTATTATTATTATTATTATTATTATTTTTGTTGTATCAAAGTTTAATTTTCCAAAAAAAACTTCCATCTCCAAATAACTTTCAAAATTTAATTTTTCGAAATTCCATTCTCAAATTCTTTTTTTTAAGATTCTAATTTACAAATTAAAATTTTTAAATTCCCATTTTCCAATAATTTTCCAAAATTCCAATTTGCATATTTATTTATTTAATCATTATTATTTTTGTTATTATTATTTTATTTTATTTATTTATTTATTTTAAACTTCTATCTTTAACAATTTTTCAAAATCCCAACTTCCGAATTTAATTTCCAATTTCAAAAATTTCAATTTTCACATTTATTTATTTAATCATTATTATTTTCGTTATAATTATTTATTTATTAAAATGCTATTTTTAAATAATTCTTCAAAATTCTGATTTCCAAATCCCAAAATTCCAATTTTCATCTTTATTTATTCAATCATTATTATTTTCATTATTATTATTATTATTATTTATTTTAAAATTTTCAATCTTTAAATGATTCCTCAAAATTTTGATTTCCAAATTTATTTCTAATTTCCGAAATTCCGATTTTCCAATTTCCGAATTTAATTTCCAATTTTCACATTTATTTAGCCATTATTATTTTTGTTATAATTATTATTTTACTTATTTATTTATTTTTGAAATTCCATCTTTAAATAATTCTTCAAAATTCTAATTTCCAAATTTAATTTCCAATTTCCAAAATTCCAATTTTCACATTTATTTATTTAATCATTATTATTTTCATTATTATTATTATTTTATTTATTTACTTATTTTTAAGGTTCCATCTTTAAATAACCCTTTAGAATTCTGATTTCCAAATTTAACTTCCAATTTTCAAAATTTCAATTTTCATATTTATTTATTCAATCATTACTATTTTTGTTATTATTATTATTATTATCATTTTATTTATTTATTTATTTATTTTTAAAACTTACAATTTTAAATAATTTTCCAAAATTCCAATTCTTAAATTTGATTTTCAAAGTTCCAATTCCTTTCAAATTTAACTTCCAAGATTCCAATTCTTAAATTTAATTCCTAATACTCTGATTTTCAAATAATTCTCGAGACTCTAATTTACAAATAAATTTCAAAAATTCAGTTTTCTCTCAAACAATTTTAATTCCACTCTAGTTTCCAAATAATCTTCTGTTTCTTTTGGTTTTATATAAGCAAGAATGTTTTTTTTTCTCATAATTCCAAAACAATAGAATTTGTGAGACTAATTCATGCTAAAATAAATCGGGCTTTGGTGGGAGCCTAACATATGAGATTTTCTCATTGATTGGTTGATTGATTGATTGATTGATTGATTGTTATACATGATTGATTTATTACACTCTAATATATGCATGCGATTATTCTTTGCTTGTTTACTAACTTTTGTTTTCCATGAAGCAAATCAGCTCATCACTCAGGTGTACTCTTTGCCCCTCTTGTTCTTTCGATTATTATGTTTTGATTGATATTCATTCGGTATCCATTGATTTTCTTATTGATTGTCACGTCAGCTTCATTTTATTAGTAGAGACCCGACTCTAGGGACTTAGAGGGGTGTTGCGGTCTTTACCGTACCTTCTCGATAAGTAAGCTAACCCTCGAACCCGATCCGGTTTTTCATAGACCACCTTTTCCAAATAAGGAGTAACACTTAAGGTTTTCTTTCTTATTTTGTTTACCTTTTTAAAATAAAACAAAAATAAATGGCGACTCCAAGTCATTTTCTTAATAAATAAAAATTATTTTTCAAATAAAAATTGAGCTCGCCACCAAGTGGAAGTGTATGAGTTGAAATGCAGGGTCCACACAATGTTTCTTACAAAAGCATTTATTGGTGATTTTTTCAAAAATACTTATTGGGTATTTCAAATAGGAAGTCTTTCAAATAGAAGTATAGCTCAAATACAGTCTTATTATCAAGTCGCAATGTAATTAAAGAAAAATAAAATTATATTGAATATTTGACATGATAATTACATTAATCGGAAAAAGGGTTTTTAAGAATTTGAAAGCAAAACAAAGTAACTAAAATGCTTCTAAAAGTTAAGAACACGTTTGACGATTATCAATATCGAACCCATGTATTATCGAGGAAAGCATACTTTCCCCTTAAACATGATGTCAAGGATTCAAAACCCTTGTCATGATTTTATTTTTTAGGGGTATATGCCACTCCTGAGCATTATTTACTCTGGCATCATTTAGGGCAAAAAATGAAATGAAAGGAAAATGTGTCATACCATATGATAATACCTCCACTAAGAATCACCCCCTGAGGAATCAAGAGCCCTACAGAGAGACATTCCCACCCCTCCAAAAGCCCAAAGCCCAAGAAGAGAAAACCCTTCTGATCCACATTCTTCAAAACAAAAGGAAATATTTTTGAATCCTCTAAGATTCTTCAATCATGCCCTTTCATAATTCAACATGGGTTTGGTTATGGCACCAGTTTCCAAACTATGGAATTGAAACAATATTAGAAACAGTGTCTGCTATGTCTTCAGCTGATTGTTTCAGTGGTTTCTATCTTACTTCACATTAGTTTTAAGACTCATACAGTAAGGCAATATTGAAAGAGTTCTTGCAAAGCATTCCCTAATCAACCATGGCCCCATGAAACCTGAAAAGTCATGGTGAGATTATGTTTAACTCAGACCTTTGCCCGGGATTTTTTTTTAAATTATTGTAATTTTAAAATATATTTATTAAAATACAATACTTTTGAAACTATTTTCAAATTTAAGACACCTTTTATAACATTAATTATAACTTGTCTTTTAAAGAAATAACTTTAATTTAAATATAAAAATTGCTTTAACTTTAATTTGTGAAGTTATCTTTTTAAAAGATAACTTTTAATTGAATTCTATGAAAACATTATATATTTGAAAATAGTTTCAAAAACATTCTATTTTAATGATTATTTTTTAAAATTATTGTATTTTAATGGAGCTTAATTAATTTATGAAGTACTCTGATGTGGAGTAGGAAGCCTTTGATAGATACAGTACTAGATATCTACAACTAATTAGCTTGTTTCCTTTGTGCTCTTTTGGGTTTCAGTTCTGGACCATGAAAACAAGGACTTGCAGTTCAAAATGACAAGCCCACCATGCCCACCAGCTAGTTATCCAAGCCAAGGGACTGGATCTCAATTTGTGGAATTAGAATGACAAATCCAGAACATTTTATAAGGTTAACCACAAGCAATTGAAGTTTTTGGGTGAACAACCAGTGATAAGTAATGTCCGGTGATTTTTTTTTTTTTTAAGAATATAAAATATGATGTTTTCATAATATCTTTTAATTGTTTTTAGTAATTTTTATTTATTTTTTAAGAATTATTTTAAAAAATAATTATACAAATAGACTTTGTTTTACAAGACATTATAGTACAATTTTTAAAAACTGTCTTCAAAAACACTTCCTGCGCTTAAGTGCCTAATGGCAGGTTACTTGAAGGGCAGATGCTATTTGATTTGTAGATCTAGTGCAAATTTATGTTATGCTGAATTTGTGTATTGTTTCACCTTTCATCATATGAGCACCGGCAAAACTAGATCCTGGATTTGGCTTCTGAAAATCTGCATTAGTCATCTTGGGGCTGCCTCATGTGGAATGTTCTTGTAATGGCACAATCAGGAAAGAGTTTCCCCTTTGGATTTGGGTGCTGCAAACAAAGTTCCTGTTCCATTTTTGGCTATTTCAATTACTTCCTATTTGTTTGTTTCTCTTTACTATATCTATGTATGCGTGTTTGATAATATATATATATATATATATATATATATATATGAATTTTTCTTAATTATATAGAGATATTTCAAAGTCATGAAACATGATAGTTTAAATTTTTAGGAAAGTTGATATTTTATCGTAGTATCAGAGTTTGATTTGACTGAAGGTTATGAATTCGACCCACCTCCCTTTTTGCAAGGTTATGGGTTTGAGTCACCTCTCCACCTATACAGTTCATGAGGTATAAGAGTTAATCCCGGACCTTGAAAGTTTGTTTGAACTTATCTATCTATTTTTATGGTGTGAGAGTCTGGAACTTGAACAAAACACCAACATGCCAATCATTGGTTTCCAAGAAATAATATGTGGGGGAAGTTTGGTAATTGAAAACATTATGTTAAGCATTTGGAAAGTTGGATTAATTTGGATATTGTGAGTTAGATTTAAGAGTTAAAAGACTCTTTCCATCAAGAGGAAAGGAAGAATCTTTTTAACATTATGGTGGTGGATGACTTCATGGGCCCATTTCCACTATCACTGTCCAATTTGGCCAAGGCAGGGTTGGTCTGTTTCGAGTGCTTGTCCTTTATGTTTGATTCATAAGCTCTGAGTATTAACTCTTTTGTTTCAAAAAATGTCTGTTTCTTGCAGGATTTCCGGGATTCGCCCTTGGGTGATGAGCAGATCACTTGGCATCTAGCTGAAGAAGATGTACTCATTGCTTGCTGGATTTGCTTTAGAGTACTCGATTCTTCTTTTTTTTAACGAATGCAATAATGATAAGTTTGTTGGGTACTATTTTTAGAAAATACTTTTAGTATACAAAATAATTTAAATGAAAGATTAAGGATATATTTGATAATTATTTTTAAAAATAATTTTTAAAAATAGTTTTTGAAAACTGTTTTTTTAACTTTTAAAATATTTTTAGTTTATTTTTAAATATTTTAAAAATAATTTTTATGTTTATTATTTTATTTTTAATAATTTTATATATTTGTATAATTAAATTTTTAAATAATTTTTAGAAAATAAGTGAAAATAGTAGATAATAATTTAAAAATATTATCTAAAAACCTCATATCTTTTATTCTTAAAAACAAAAATTTAAAAATATTTTTTGGGTGTCATACGTACTTTTTTAGTTTTTTTCTATTGAAAAATAGAACACTGTAAAATAGTTGTCAAATAGATTCTAGGTATTTGACAAAAGTTAGATTGTGTTTGATAATGTTTTTTGTGAAAATATTATTTTTATAATTGTTTTTGTGAGAATTACCTATCAAGTGTTTTTCGAAAAAACGTTAAGTGGTTTTTTAACTTTTAAAATTGCTTTATAAATTTTCCAAGGCTTGATTTTTGACAACTATGTTTATTATTTTATTTTTAATAATTTTACATATTTATATAATTATTATTATTTAAATAATTCTTAGAAAACAAGTGAAAATAGTAGATAACAATTTAAAAATATTATCTAAAAATATCATATCTTTTATTCTTAAAAACAAAAAATAGAAAATATTTTTTGGTTGCCAAACTTACTTCAGTATTTTTTGCTGGAAAATAAAAAATTGTATTCGAAAATAGTTGTCAAATAGGTCCTAGGTATTTGACAAAAGTTAGGTTGTGTTTGATAACGTTTTTTATGAAAATATTATTTTTGAATTGTTTTTGTGAGAATTATCTATCAAGTGCTTTTTGAAAAACATTAAGTGATTTTTCAACTTTTAAAAATGCTTTGTAAATTTGCCAAGGCTTGATTTTTTATTTTCTTTCTCAAAAATGGGATTTTATGCTATAAGTGTTTTCTTAATACACTGTCAAATGTAATTTAAAAAGCACGTTTAAAAAATTAAAAATTCACTACCGGTATCTCTTGAAGAAGTACTTGATATGCGATTTTCTTAAAACTAGAGAAAATACTTAAAATGTGTTTGACAGTACTTACATTTGAATCATAAATGAGTATTAAACTTGTTAAAAGTGCTTTTTAAAATTTGCAAAATACAAAAAAAAATTTCAAAAAATACTCTATATGTTAGAAGCATTATCTTGAAGCATTCTCAAATTGACTCTTATTATAAAAGTACTTTAAATAAAAACACTATCAAACACACGTGACCTACATTTTCTAAAAAAGCAAACCGTTTATACCAAAGATAAACTCATTTTCTTTCATGTTTGGGAAAATATTGGATTCTTCTCAATGTGGTCTCATTTTCTTGTGTTCCAAACAGCTTAAGAGTGGTATTCTGCTAGAACCTTCCCCATTCTCTGCTTTATAGTGTAGATTAATCAGTCTCACCACTCTGTTTTGCTTGTCTTGGTTTCTTTTGTGGATACAGGATCAAAACCCAAGTGGTGGAACAATCTCAAAAGCTCATACAAGCTGTCTTTGTCATCTTTGGAATGGTGCTCATTGAGAGGTCTATTTTCTGCCACACTATCCTTCTGACAATCACTCTTAACTGTTGCTCTCAGTTCTAAAGAGGCTGCAGTTGCTCTCCATATTGTCCACAAAGAATGATGCCATTTGGAGTTTTTGGTGGGGGGCCGAAATTTGTCGGCCTTCTTCTCCTTGGTTCCAACTTGTCATTTGCAAAGGACAATGGGAAAAAAATTTACTACCCAACATCCCATAAATTAAATTAGTATTGGACTTAGTGTTTGTTTCATACGGACTCTAGAAAGCATGTCTAGTTTTTCTAGCAATTGAAAAGATAAAAAAATTTAAATGTTAGAAATGTTAAAATCATTTTCTAGAATGACAATCAAACAGATTCTTATTCGAAATGTGTCATCTTTTGTGTTTTATTGATTTTTCCTCCTTTAAATACAATTATAGATGCCTCTTACGCTAGTCATGTGTTCATGTCATCTCGGTTTTATGCATTTTGAATAAGTACTCAATTATTGCTTTATTGGATCATACCAAATATGTAGTTGACTTGTGCTTAATCAGAAGGAAATTGATAAGGCATTGTAGTAGTATATATTGAACAAAAGATTTGAATAATTGAATATGTATAGTGGGATCTACATGGTTGAACAAGTGTAATAATGAATGAGACCAATGTACTGGGATATAAATAACGAGACGTTAAAATGTATACGTGACACCACCCAATTGATGGTACCTTCTTGATAAGTACCAAAATAGCATATTTTTGCATTGTAGTTAAAAAAATAGTTTGTTTTATCCTCATATTTTTCATTGAGGTGGTATTCAGTAAGTAATTAGAATTGGTATTACGACAAGCTAAAGCTTCTTTCATACCAAAAAGGAACAAGTGGTTGATAATATTACAACACTAGACACCACTAAGAAAAAACAACTTTATGGCCATGCTTAATTCTTGAAAGGTACTAAAAAGAAGGTGGATGTGAAAATGGTTTCGGGTATTATGAAAAAAATGTCAAGAAAAGAATATTAAGGAAAACAAGAGAGAAAATGCTAAAACATTTTCCTTCCTTTTCCTTAAATAAAGGCGAAGAAAGATTGGAAAAAGTGAATTTATAAAATAATTAATAGTCATTTTCTCATCTTTTTTCACAATCGATCAAATAAGAGAAAAATTTTATAAGTTTTCCTCACTTTTTTATTTTTATAGATTTCTTTTCTCCATTTTCTTTGCTTGAAACTTTCTAGCAACCAAACATAGTCTTAAAATGTGAAAATTTCGTATTTTTTTACAAATAGAGCATTAAGGCCATAAACCTTGGAAAATCTAGGATTTCATCTTTTGCAGGAGAATTGATGATTGACTAGGGGAAGGCAATTATTATTGGGCCCAAACTGAACTTCCATTGCAAATTCTGGACCATGGATATTCAATCCAGGTATGGCTTTATTTGATGTGGTTAGGACCATTTCTCGAGTCCTTTTTGGTGTAAATATCAATTGGGTTGCACATTTAATTTCTTTAGAGTGCTAAACTCATAGGGCCCCTCTCCTTTATCTTAGCTTTCAATGGTGCTCCTTCTAGGATGGATGAGAAGTAGTAGAAAGTGAAAGAAAGTAACTACTTTACATGTGATATGTCTTGGGGGTGTGACCCACATTTGAAGAGTACGAAATTAGAACATTAGGTGAGGTATGTTTTCAACATTGGAAACAATGAGGGAAATCATATTGTTTGGATACCGGAAACAGTGAAGAAAGAGGAGAAAATTTTAAGAGAATATTAGAACTTGTTTGGTAACTGTTTTTGAAAACAATTATGAAAAAATAGTTTTAAAAAAAACTGTTATATGATGTTTTATTTAATAAAAGTCTGTTTAGAAATCTAAAATGTTTTTAACTTGTTTTTAATATTTTAAATATGTTTTAAAAATAATTGTTATGTCCACAACTTTGTTTTTAATCATTATATATGTTTACATAATTATGTTTAAAATAGTTTTCAAAAAATAAGTGGAAACAACTAAAAATAACTAAAATATGTTATCTGAAAACACATCTTATTTTATCATATTTTCTATTTTTTGAGAACAAAAAACATAAAATAGTTTTTGGTTACCAAATATGTTTTTTAGTTTTTTTGTTCTAAAAAATAGAAAATTATTCTTGAAAATAGTTTCCAAACAAGCCCTTAGGCTTTAGTTGGTAAATGTTGTTAAAAAGAAAAAATTGTTTTCTAGAATAGTTCTTAAAAACAGTTATTAATTATTTTTAATAATAAAATTATATTTGGCCACTCAAATATAAAAAATAGTCGAGACTTAGCATTTATCAATAATGTAAAAGTTTTTAAAGTATTTCTAATATTTTCAATTATTATTCAAAACACTTTATAAAAAAATTGAAAATGTTTTATTTTATTTTATTTTTTGAGAAAAAATAGGTCAAGTTTAGGACGGATTAAAGTATTTTCTTGTTTCAACCATAAATTATATATAAAATTAATTTTTTTTTCATTTTTCTCTTTTTAACACAAAATAATAAGAAAAAATATTAAACGGTTTGAGATGAGAGCACATCCCAAACTTACCCCGTTGTTATCCTTAATTCTTGTAAAGGTATCATGTCTTTCATTTCCAGCCATTGGATGATCAGGAGATTAATCTCAATCCTTGAATTTGAACTATAATTGACATCTAGAAAGTGGAGGGGCATCGTACTTCCACCCTTTGGAGAATGACCCCATTCTTGGTGATCTATCAAATTCTCACTATGAAAAGATGAAAAAGAAAGCTCGAAAAAACAAAAATAATTGACTTGTCATGTTCCCTAAACTATAAAATTCTCTCTTTTCCTTATAGATTTTGATATATAAACATAGCAAAATGTCATATCGAACAAGTGTCATATCAAGCTTACAATTTAGGTAGTTCAAGTGTATGGTTAAACTTGAATTATTGAATAAAAGTGAAAAGAAGTGAGAATGGGGTGGAAATGAGATTAAGATATGAAAAAATGGAATTGCGGTAACAAAACAATAAGACTATAAAAGGCATCGATACTCTTTTGATCACATGGTCATTTGTGATTGAATTATACTTTCAAGTATGGTACTAAAAGTATGATTAAATTACTCTTTCTTGTTATTGAGAAAACTATTTTAAACTTTTAAAATCTATAGGAATATGTGATTGACTCCTATCTTGAAAATAAAAGACTCAATGTACCTTGAATGGTTGAAAAATGGATTCGTTGGATTTCTTCAATTAATAACAATTCAAATTAAATTTTGATGGTACAAAAATAAAGAATAAATGTGCATCAATATTAGTTATTAGAAACTCTAATGAAATTATAAAAATGATTGCAAGTAAGCGTATATGCAATGTTTCAATAATTATTACGAAATGTATGATTTTAAGAAATGACGTGTTAGCTACCAAAAATAGTAAGTTCTTAAACCGAGAGATTAAAGATGATTCAAAAATAGTAATAGATTATTATAATAAAAAGAGTAATATTCCTAAATCTATTATGCTATTAATGAAGGATATTTGGAAGTTATCTTAGGATCTAAATATTTATAATTATCGTTATATTTATAAAAAAACAAATAGTACAACAGATTGTTTAGTTAAAAAATGTATTTATAATATAGAGTTGATCATTTGGATGTCAAATTTCCTACAGATTTTACAAAGTTTGATTTTGAAGATTATTGTGGTTTATCTTTGAATTGAATTCCTAAGTATTCTACTTTGTAATCTTTTTTCATAAAAAAAAAGAGAGTATATTTTCTGTGAATTAAAAAAACACTCTGTATAAAGAAAAAGGGAAAACTTGAAATCTTATGAAAGCATAAGATTTGGAGTTAGGATTAAAAGACTTGCTTAAGGTTGAGATTTTACAATTTGTGAAAGAAAATGAATTTTACATCAAAATGACCTTTTTATCAAACAAAATTTATCATAAGATATGATTTATAATGAAATACGATATCCCTTGGATATACATATCCTATGAACATACATTTTAAGGTAGCATATCTAATGACATATGTTATATTATATTATATTTATATTTAATTTATGAAATGTATAAAAAATAATATAAAATATATATTATTTTCAATGTTTAAAATAAAAATTATATAACATTATAATATTTTCTATTTAAAAAAAATGGAATTTCTCTTATATTTAACAATATTCATAATTAAAATATTTAAATTTTACAAATAGTTTTTTTATATTATGTTATTTATATGTCATATATTAATATTATTTTATAAATATTTTTTTTAGTTTTTATTTTTTAATCATAAATTTAATTTATAATATATGTTTTTTTTGCAAAATAAGTATATAAAAAAATAAAAAATTAATAAAAAAAATTATGATATATGAGATATACATATTTCATATCTGAGTATGAAATTAACATTTCGCATATAGAGAAGGGATAAAAAAAATATATATATTTCATCACTTATTTCATCATATATTTAATTGAATATAAGATAAAATAAATGATTAAATAACTTATCATCTCTCATTATCAACTTAACATGAGATAAGATATACTATCCTCTCTTTTAGTCTAACCCATGCTACATCCGAGCAACAAAACATTACCTTAATTTTCAAAGGATAAACGAAATCAACCCCATATTTTAATGAGAGTAAGGACCACCCAAACTCATGAAATCATATGAGCTAAGACGAAGATTCAAACAGTCCTATCTTTTCCCGATCCTCTCCCAAACAGCTTCTCACCAGGGAAAAAAAGAAAAGGACTTACTTTTTCCGTTCTCCCCAACAACTTTCATGGTAGCCAAGCAGGGGGGACTCTGTCATAATCATAAAGATGGCTGGGATGTTGAAGAAGCTCTCTCTAACATTGATGGCATCCATGGCCCATCTGGGGGCGGCAGCAGGTAGCCAGAGATAACACATCCCTTTCATCCAGGCAAAAAGAGGAAATGAGAGAGCAGAGGGGATGACATCAGTTATGTACATGAACAGTTACTCCCAATCATTATACTGTGGTACTCGCCCATCCTCCTCTTCCTTTTAACCATTCTCACAAAACACACCCCCACATATGTCCATTATCATGAGACTACAAAAAGCCTTTGTGGTCCTCCAAGGATATCTCGATTCATTGAAGGTGGTGTCCTTTAATGGGATGACCATGGGCTGATTGGTTGTGCGATATATATCCTTACCGCAAAAATGAAAAAGAAAAGAAAAAAGAAAAAGAGAGAGTGAGAGATTTAGAACAAAAATGAAAAAGAAAAGAAAAAAATAAAAAATGAGAGAGAGATTTAGAGTTTGTTTGATTAAAGTATTTCTATGTTTTAGAAATCTCTAATTCAGTTAATCTAACCCGTCCTATTTTGGTTGTTCAAAGTAAGAATAACCGCTAGTAGAATAGCTCCTAAGTAGTAGATAAGAATAAAGCAACCAATCGTAAAAAAATGTATTAGTACGACTATGACTGTTGTTGATTAAGAAAGTTACTTTTGTAAGAAAATTATAATGGCTGGTCTATTCAACTATACTAGTAGGAAAGGGAAACGGAAAGAGACAAGTGAAAAAGGTTTGTATGACCGAATAATTAAACAAGACAATAAGAAAAACATTATTTAAAAAGGTTTCTCTACACATATCGAAATGATATATATTCAATATTTATCGAAAAACATGATCAATGAATACGTGTCTCATAAGTATTCACATCCCATTGTTTTGTGTTGAGTTTGTTTTATTGTTTAACTAATCATCGAAAACATTATTTAAAAAGGTTTCTTTACATGCATCGACACCGCACATGCTCAATACTTGTCAAACAACATGATTCTTCAATTCATGTTCCATATGGATTTATACTTCATTATTTTGTATCGAGTTTGGTTTTATTATTTAGTTAATTGTAAAAAGCATTATTTAAAAGGGTTCTTCTATACACATCGAAATGATACATGTTTGATATTTATCGAAAAACATGATCAATCAATTTGTATCCCATTTGTATTTACGTCTCATTGTTTTGTATCGAATTTGATTTTATTGTTTAATTATTCATAAAAAGCATTATTTAAAAGGGTTTTTCTACCCATATCAAAACAATACGACGATATTTAAAACTCATCAAAAAACATAGTCAGTTAATTTATATCTCACATGTGTTTATCTCTCATTGTTTTGTATTAAGTTTGACTTTATTGTTTTGTTCTTTGATTACATTATTTCATACACTGGTTTCATTATTTGTATCTTCAATATAACGGTTTAAATTTTGTCATATACTTTCAACAGTTTGAATTGCATGTCCGGGAAGCACCGATTTGATAGCTTAGAATTTTCTTGTTTAAAAACTTGCATATTTTTAAATGTTTTATCATTAGAATGAAAGAGCAAAAAGAGAATACAAAAGAAGCTATGAATCCCTAGAAAATTTGAATTACCTATGACAGAATCCCTAGAAAATTTTCCAAGGATATGACATTACTACGAGGATTTGTCCCAACCAGATGGAGATCGGAATAGGATGATACCAAAAGGGTTATGAGGGCTGTCAAAGAAGCTTTTGAAATCAAAATGTTGAAAAAGAGATTTGTACTGAGAATGCAGACATGGAAAAGAGAAACTCACTAAGACTTTTTGAGCAGACAGACTCCTCTTTTGCAGACTGAACTAAAGAACAAAAAAATAAAAATAAAAAAATAAAAGAGAAAGAAAGAGATATGGATTTGATGTGGTGGTCTGTATGGGATTTCGAAACTGGGAGGCAGAGATGTTTGGAAGCTATCAAAATAATGAGCAAAGGCTTTGGGTAATTGAGACTATGGAAGAAAATTCAAAAGGAAGGGCTCACACACCCACAAGCCACACACACACTCGTGGTGTCTTGGGAATGTTAAACTACACAAATCCATGTGGTGAGTTTCTAGTCAAAACTAAGACTGAATGCATGGATGGTAAGATGGAGTTATTTTTAATTAGGGCTAATGCCAATGTGTTATTGTCGATCTATTTGTCCTTTGATTCAAAGGTGAAACACATTTCAAAAATGGATATAGGGTAGAGAGAGAGAGATGTGTTGTTGTACTTGATTCAAAGGTGAAACACATTTTTAAATGGATATAGGCTAGAGAGAGAGAGAGGGAGAGAGAGATATATTAAAATGGATATAGGCTAAAAGCGAGAGAGAGTTAGTGTCCTTGATTCAAAGGTGAAACACATTTTAAAATGGATATAGGCTATAGAGAGAGAGAGAGAGATATATATATATATATATATTAAAATGGATATAGGCTAAAAGCGAGAGAGAGATATTGTCCTTGATTCAAAGGTGAAACACATTTTAAAATGGATATAGGCTATATAGAGAGAGAGAGAGAGAGAGAGAGAGAGAGAGAGAGAGAGAGAGAATTGGCTTCTTGTACATCATTTCATATTTTCACTTAGTTTTTGTAACACTTTAAATGCGACTTATTAAAAATCACTTCAAATTTGTCTCTAGATATTTTTTTAAAGAAAAATGTGTATGTTTTTCTAATTGAAAAACCATGTATAGAAAATTATTTTCAAGAGTATTCCAAACACGCCCTTAATATCTTATTTAGTATAATATTTTTTTATTTTGTTTAAAAATTGAAATTAAAATTATGATTTTAAATGCCCAAAAATTTGAAATTAAGATTTTAAAGGATTATAAATGTTTCTTTAATCATGAAAAGATTTTTTAAATAGTCACAAAATGGCTTCCATAAGAAATAATATCATTTTTATTTTTTATTAATTTTTTTAAAGATAAAAGCTATTTTATTGAACTTACTCCGATGCATGAGGAAGCTTTTATTTGATTAGGCTTGACAAAAGCTTTAGGCTTCTAGAAGGAATCCAAATAAATAAAGGTGAAATCCTATATATAGAATTATTTTTAGAATCTAAATAAGTCCTAAATATGGATGGATAAAATTAAGAAGGTGGGGAAATAGGTTGGTTGGTGTTGAGCTAAAAAAGGTACTTATTTGGGTTATGTTTTGTGCTCTTTGTATTATTACTAAGAATAATATGAAAGATGCCACTATGTCTCAATCATTAAATGAAAATGACTTTTTAATAACCCTTTATTTTCAAAAACAAAAGCAATAAATTATTTTACTTTTATGTTTATTTTTTCTTAATCATTTTAGTTTTGCATTTTTAATCTAGTGTAAAGATGATTTAGGGCATGTTTGAGAAATATTTTTAGAACAATTTTTTATTTTTCAAAACAAAAAATATATGAAACATATTTGGTAATAAAAAGTTGTTTTCAATTTTCTGCTCCTAAAAATAAAAATAAGATGTTTTCAAATAGCATCTTTAATTATTTTTTGTTATTTTCACTTGTTTTTATAAGAACTGTTTTAAGAAATAATTATATTAAAAATAAAATATTATATAAAAAAATTATTTTGAAAATATATTTAAAAATATTTTAAGTTTTCAAACAAACTTTTGTTTTACAAAAATTAAAGAATAATTTTTAGAAACTATTATCAAATAGGCTTTTAACTTTTGAGTTTTTTTCAAAAAATAATTTTTGAAAAATTATGACTTTTTTTTTTCAAAGTAACCCTATAAATATAAATATAAATATTTATTTTTTCCTTACCCAAAGTGTGTGTATTGAAAATGTGAATGATTTGGGAAAAAGGAATTGGTATTTCCACAATTCTTTTGCTACTCACTAGGTTACAATCCCCCAAGAATTTTTTTCTTTGTTTATATCATAAGTGGCTTTGAATTAAGTTATAAAAAAATGGCTTAATCTTGAAGGAAGACACCTTTTCAATTCCCCTAAAGGTCAACACATCCAACATAAGTGGTTATTATGGTTTGACCAAAACTATATGTATGGGTTTTTGTTTCAATCTACGAGGATTTTATATTTGATTTGGAGAGTGGGTTTGAACTCAATTGATCTTAAGTTTCAAATTTTATTTTGAACTATTGAAATCCAACTATTTGCCCTAGGCAATCTTTTCTTTTCTTTTCTTCCAATTTTTTGCCATTGAAAAAAATATTAGAGTTGAGCAATGATTCTAAAAATCGTTTTTAACCTAAAAATATTTTGAAAAAAACATTAAGTATTGTACAAAAATTTAAAAATATTTTAAAAATCCCTTTCAGTGTTTTTAAAAAAAATATTTAATAAATAATTCTTCTAAAAACATTTTGAAGAAAACATTTTTACTAAAAATAATTTGAATATTGTCAAACGTGTTTTTATTCAAAAAGTCTAAATGGAGTTGAAGTACTCAAAGAAATAGAAATAAAAGTGGTTACAAATTAATTTTTTCTAATTAAAAAAAAAATAGTTTTTGGAGAATTTATTTTTAAATTAAGTATTTTTTTGGAATAAATTTGAACATTTTTATATGTTTGTTTAGGAATATTTTGAGACAAAATGAAAAATATAGAAAATATTTTGAGAATTTTTACATTATAGTATCTTTATTAAAAAATAATCTAAATTTTTTTTCTCATATTTGAATTTTCAATAAAATTTTTGTTTCTAAAGTTTTTAAAAATTGTTGTTCAAAACTATTTATTGAATGACTATTGTTTTAATCCATTGCCAACAGGCCCCTCCCCCTTCTTTAAAAGATGGATATATCATATTGGGAAGTGTGGCACCCATATTTCAAAGTTTTATCCAAATATTTTTTGAAATAGCATTGGAGCTTTAGTTTATTTCATATTTTTCATATAAACTAAACATAAAAACAATCTATCGAGAACCATTAGACACTGATTGAGAAGTGTTCTTTAAAAGAATTTTGACAAAAAAAACAATTTCTTTTTAGAACTGTTTTTGAAAACTATTTTTGATGTTTTATAAAGCAAAATATCGTTTGTTATAATACTTTTTAAATTATTTTTTTAATTTGTATAATTATTTTTTAAAATAGTTATTAAAAAACCAAGCTGTAAATTTCAGAGGCAATTTTATTTTATTGTGTATAAACTGTAATTCAATTTTGCTCAATCTATAGATGACAGCCATGGGAGTGTAAGGAGGTTGAGAAGATATCTTGGATGGGTGGTGCCCTCAATTAAGCCTGTCAGCATCTTCTCCTTAATGTACGCATGCACACGTACAGTAGCTCTTATAACTTGAAACCTAAAAGCATATGCATCCATGCATATATATACAAGCATGGATCAGAGCAATTATCATAAATTTTGATGCTTCTCCTAAATTGTTTTTATGCAAATTTCACTTTAAGGAAATATTTTGAGAAGTCCATCAACAAAAAAAAATGTAAGAATTTGTTTGATAACTATTTTAAAAAATGTTTTTTTTTAGAACAAAAATTAGTTTATTAATTTTTTTTAAAAAAAAAACATATTTGGTAAACTTTTAATAAAAAAATATTTTTTTTTAGAATTTGTTCTGAAAAACTATTATTTGTTATAATAAATTTGAAGTGTTTTCAATTTGTTTTTATAAAGTGTTTTGAGTAACAATGGAAAGATGAAAAATATTTTAAAAACATTTACATTATATATAAGCATAAAATAAGTTGAAAAAACTAATTTTTATATTTAAGTTCTCAAAATTTTGTTTCTAAAAGAAATTGAGAATCATATTTTTTAAGAATTGTTTTGATCAATTGCTTTCTCGAAACAGCTCTCAAAAATCAATCTTTGAAAGCAGTTCTTCAAATTCTAATAAAATGAAAGAAAGATAGTAATTAAGGGGGTTTATGGTTGAGATTTCATCTATGGAAAGGGATTTTCAGAAAGCGATTCTAAGGTTTTGTTTAGAAAGTGTTTTTGAAAACGGTTTTAAAAAACAGTTGTTGAAAATAATTATTGAAAACTGTTTTAAAACTGCTTCTCCAAACAATCCTTTGCTTAACATACAAATAAATTATTTGTACTTGTTACTTTGTAAGATGCAATTGATTCATGAGAAAAGAAACAAGCAGTGGTAATTTAGATATGAAATATATGAACAAAAAGATTGAGTCTAGAATATTTAATTGATACTTATTGAAAAGTATCACTAATTAAGTGATCTTAAAGGTATAATTCAAATTTTATTATTTTCTATTCCAGTTTCATTACTTAATAATGGTTTTATATATTTATATCCTTATTTAATGATTCAAATTTTTAATAGTCTAAATTTGAACTTCGATAAATATTAATTCAATATATTAGAGCTTGTTTAATAATGTTTTCGAAAACATATGAGGTCAATTTGATAATTGTTCTCAAAAATAAATTTTTATTTTCTAGAGCAAAAAAAGAGGCAATAAAAAAAATTGTTTGTTTATTTTTTGTTTTTAAAAACAGAAAATATGATATTTTAGATAACATATTTTAGTTATTTTCATTTATTTTTTTAAGACTATTTTAAAAAATAATTATACAAACATTTAAAATGATTAAAAATAAAATACTAGATATAAGATTATTTTTAAAATATATTTAAAAATATTAAAAATATTTTAGATTTCTAAACAAACTCTTATTTTATAAAACAGAAAAAAAAAACTCACTCTAAAAAATTGTTTTTAAATAATTGTTTTCGAAAACAATTACTAAATAGGGTCATAGTTTTCGAAAAATACTTTTTAAAAATAATTTTTAATTACTTTCTATAATAAAATTACGTTCGAGAACTCAAATATGAAAGATAATTTTTTAAAATTATTTCCTATGTATGTATATTACAAAGTTTTGAAGTTATTTTTCATTGTTTCAATTATTACTTGAATACTCTAAGAAAACATCTAAATTTTGTTTTAAAAAAAACCTGTTTTTAGAACAAATTCTTAAAAACTATTTTTTATTAAAAATTTGTTAATCATATCTTTTAAGTTAGATTAGGGTTTTCTATTTTAGGAGAAAAATGTTTCTAAATAAAAAGGGATTACCAAATAAACCATTGGATTTTTCCTAAAAGACAAACCTAAGGTGGTAGTCATGCATAGCTTTGATGAGCATGTTGATTGAGGCAAGCAAATAAATTTAAAAGAAAAAAAAATAAATGAAAGGAGTGGTGGTGGAAGAAAGAGTACATAGATGTGTATTCATGTATGAGAAACAGTAAACACACCAACCCAAGTAAATGCTGAAACTTCTTGTTTGCTTGAAGCAAGAAAAAAGAGGGTTCATATACAAATAACAGAATGTTCCCTCTCTCTCTCTCAATGTTACACTCTTGGAGACAAATTGCAAGTATAGACTCTGACCTTTGTCTACGGCTTTTCCTTAATTTCCTTTTCTTCCTTTATTATTTTCCAACCTGTTTTTCCTCCTTGGGTTGGCAGGTGGGTAATTTTTTTTATCCTTCACATGCTTTCATGACTCAAGAACTGAGCATCTCTCTCTCAATTGTCATTCATCTTACACCATGGTAATTTTCTTGATTCTCCCTTTGCTTGTCTCTCTCCCTCTCTCCCTCTCTCTCTCTCTCTCTCTCTCTCTCCATACTTGTATATCTCACTCTCATTGCTAAAGTACATTATTCCGTCATACCCCTTTGCTCCTCTTTCTCTCTCTCCATATTTATATATCCCACTCTTATAGCCAAGGTACACTATACCCCTTTGCTCTCTCTCTCTCTCCCCCTCTCCCTCTCCCTCCCTCCCCCCTCCCCATAGTTGCATATCTCTGAGAAATAAAAATACCAAATTATTTCAACTAGGAATCTTCTTCCATCTTACACCATGACAGACCCCCACTGCAATTTCTTCAAAGGGTGGTTCAACTTCATGCCACTCCAGCCCCACTTCCCTCCCTCCATCTCTCCCTATCCTGCTCATGCCTGCAACAACTTGTACTCACAATCTCAAACCCCACCTCCTTCACCCCCTCTGAAAGAAGCTCTTCCCCTCCTCAGCCTCAGCCCAATTAGTAGAAGACAAGATGAGCCTCAAGTACTTCCATGCAGTAGTGCAATGGAAGAAGAAGAAAAAGAAGAAGAAGAAGAAGACAAAATCAAGACCAGAGATAAGGCTCAGAGCCTCTTCTCAACAAGTGCTTCTGATGGTGATGATAAAAGAACGGTGACAGTAGCCCTACATATTGGACTCCCTAGCCCTAGTTCTGATCTGGTGGGCTCTAGCCTACCCTCCTCAACAGAGATGAGTATTGATCAGGATCAAGGAATCCTTGGAGCTTCAGGGTGCCCCTTCAACAGAGTCAACAATGGCCAGTACTGGATCCCTACTCCCTCTCAGATTCTCATTGGCCCTACACAGTTTTCATGTGCTGTTTGCTGCAAAACCTTTAATAGATACAACAACCTCCAGGTATGCCCTTCACTGCTATGTTCCCCATAACCTTCATAATCCTTTTTGTTGAGAGTGCAACAATATCACTCCCGCCTAATGACGACTCTAGAAAGAAACCAGGGATGGGTATGGTGTCAATTGATTTTGAGATGAGATGATAAAAACCCTAAGCCCTAAACCAACTGTACTTTTCTTTCCCCTTGTCATTTTTCTGCATTTTCATTTCTGCCTTGTTTTGTCCCAACTTAATTCATTTCCATTAGATGGGGTTTATCTCTCTTCTTCTTCTTCTTCTTCTTCTGCCTTTTTTGGTCTCGACTTAATTCATTTCCATTAGATGGGGTTTATCTCTCTTCTTCTTCTTCTTCTTCTTCTTCTTTTGGATTTTGGTGCATGGTTTTTGGGTTTTCGGTTTTGATGAGAGCTGACTTATGAGCACTTGTGTGGAGAAAATTTCTATGTCTGTGTCTGTATCTGTATCTGTATCTGCTCCCAACTGAGACTTATCTCAGTACTTTCTTTCCTTTATTTAATTTTTAACCATTCATGCAGTTTTGCTCCTTCTGCTTTTGGGACTTTGAAGTTTGTGCTTCTCCCATTTGTAGGTTATTAATATTAAAACTAATCATTTATGGTGTTTACAGGGTTCATATCTGATGATCTTCAATAAGAAAATAACCCAACTTCTTCATCTCCATTTTCTGTAAATCCTCCCTGTCTGATCAACAAGGTTCAAATGGTTTTCATCATGAATCACCAAGTCCTCAATCTGAAACAATCCCACTGTAACAAAGGCCCTTATATTGCAAAAGATTATATGGAATTTTTAGCAGCTAGCACTTCTACATTGATTCATTGGATGCCATCTTGTTAAGGTGTTGAATGTCTTTAAAGAAGCAGACTGTGGATAGATTTTATAGTTTTGTTTTTGTGTTGCTTCACTTCTCTCTCTACTTTGATATATAAGAAATCCTCTCTCTCTCTCTCCCCTACACACAAATATGATCAGCAGCATGCAGCTCTTCTTTGATTTATAAGATGACATCTTCTTAGTTAAAAGGTTCATTGATTTGAGTAGATTGGAAATCAAATTTATAGATCTGTTTGAGAGTGTTTGTTCATCTCACTATCTCTACTTTGATTTATAAGAAATCTTCTGAACGAGTTCATTGATTTAAGCGAACTGTAAATCAATTCTATAGTTCTGCTTGAGAGTGTTTGCTCACCTCTCTCCATCTACTTTGATTTACAGGATGTCGTCTTCTTAAGAAGTTCATCTATTTAAGCAAACTGTAGATCAATTTTGTGGCTCTCTCTATATCTAGCTAGTAGCTATCTCCATCTACTTTGATTTATAAGATCTCATCTTCTTAAAAGTTTCATTGATTTAAGCAGACTGCTTATCAATTTTATGGTTCTCCGTTGAGACTGTTTGTTCAGCACTCATTCTCTATTCCATCTCTCTCCTTTGAATATTGGTTTTGCTTATTTTTGAAGATGCATAACTCTCTCTCTCTCTCTCTCCCTCTCTCTCTCTCTCTCTCTTTACCTATTTGAGTATATGAGTTTTACTTAGTTTTTTTAGATACAACTCTTTCTCCCTCTCTCCGTCCCTCTTTGAATATGGGTTCTGCTTACTTTTGAAGATGCATATATCCCTCTCTACCTCTCCCTTTCTTTGCTTAATTTTTGAGATGTCTAGCCAAGGTTCTAAATGGGAAGTGTGTTTGAAAACAATTCTGAAATTAAAGCCATTTAAACTGTTTTTTAAATATTGTTTTCTTATTTTTATATTCTAGACAGAAGAAAACTGTTTTAAAAAACAATTCTCACACGGACCTAAGCCTCTCTTGTCCTCTCATCCCTTTCTCTCCCTCTCTCTCCCCCTTCCTTCCTCTTTGACCACAAGTTTTGCTTAATTTTATAGAAGCATAACTTTCTCTCTCTCCCCTCCTCTCTCCCTCTTTGAAAATATGAGTTTTGCTCAATTTTTTACTCAATATGGTTTTTAATTTGCTTAATCTTTATAGATGCATATGTGGGGACATGGATCTCAATACAGAAAAGGACCGGAATCCTTGAGGGGAACACAGCCAACAGCCATGCTAAAGCTCCCATGCTACTGCTGCTCACCAGGCTGCAAGCACAACATAGATCACCCAAGATCAAGGCCACTCAAAGACTTCAGAACCCTCCAAACCCACTACAAAAGAAAGCATGGAATAAAGCACTTCCTCTGCAGAAAATGCAATAAGCCCTTTGCTGTGAAAGGAGACTGGAGAACCCATGAGAAGAACTGTGGCAAAGTCTGGTACTGCATCTGTGGTTCTGATTTCAAGCACAAGAGGTCTCTCAAAGACCACATCAAGGCCTTTGGCCGAGGCCATGCAGCCATTGGCACTGACTTTTTTGATCAGGAAGAGGATGATCCTGCATCTGAAATTGAACATGATGGAGAACCCTCACCCTCAGTGTGATATATATATATATCTTTATGATCATTTAGTTGCTTTGGGAGCAAGTATTCATCTTATGTTATGAGTTTATGTAAATCCACCCATTGTTTTTGAATGGAGTGTGGATATAAGAACAAAGCTCTTTTTCTTTTTTTTTGGGTTATATATATATATATATATGTTAGGTTTAGATGTATGGTTTATAAGCATCCATGACAAACAAAATTTGGAGACAAAACCCTAGTGTACTTGATATTAATACTAATATTAGAACCTGTTTGGGAGTGATTCTATAATATGTGCATCCTATGGGAAGCAAAATTTGAAGACAAAACCATATATACTTTCATGTCTATATTGATGTTACAAACTGTTTTGAGGTGTTTCTATTGTAAACATGTTTTCATTTACTGTGCTTATATACTCAGGTAGTGTTCTTATACAAGTTACAAAAATTTTTGGAGGGCATTTTTGGTAATGTGTTACATAACATAAAAGGGATTTCCGAAAAAAGAACCTACCACTAAGTGTTAATCCAAATATCACTTTGAGTAAATTTTTAGAGTTTTAAAAATTATCGTGAAAATTTGCTAAATACCTAATTTATATATATATCTAATTCTTAATGGACTCTTAGTTTCTTACGACTCCTAAGAAGCAACTTTGATACTTTGTGGATATAGATATAACTAGTTGATAGTTTTCAATTCCAAACAATTGTACCAAAAGTTGACCTGTTACATCTAAATTCGTATTTCATGAGTAAGATGATGGAAGGATTTTGCTTCGAAAATAGTCCGTAGAAAAAGAATTGAGACCTTGAGTATGACATTATTTGGATGTGTTGAATTATGAAGTTTGAATTAGTTTTATTGTACTTTATAGGAAATACTAGGAGTTGAATTTCTTATTGAGTTCACAATGATCAATCTGTCTAATCAATTAATAAGGTTTGAACGGGGCAATGTCCTAAAAAATTTTATTTGATGAATGACGTTTTTGCCCTCATTGTATATTTAACATTTTTATAATTTAAGATTTTGTTTTTAAAGTGTACCACTATGATTAAGAGGAAGGTGTATAAGCTTTGTTATCATATTTCTTCTCTTTTATTTGATTAATAGATTTTTAAGTGTTAATGCACTCCATGAATATAGGAATAATAATGATCACTGATCCACATTAAAAAAACTCTTATCCTTTATGTATTCTCGCTCGTGTAAATGGTTTGATTAACACATGCAATGATTAGTTTATGATCAGTTAAAAATCTCTCTTTCAAATTTAATAACAACTTTTATAACTATGTCAATAAATTCTAAAATAATTATTATTTAATAAAAATTTTGTAATACTAACATTATTTTGTTAAAATTATGATTTTATGATGAACTTCTTTTTAATTTGAGTCAAAAACAAGAAGTTGTCCCAATTGGGTATAACATATCACTCATATTGAATATGTCCATTAAGTTGAAAAAATTGTGTAAAGGTCAAAAGTTGTTCCTTACAAAGGTGATACTTAAGTAAGCTTAAAATCAAACTATGGCATTGCATGCCCTCTGAAATAGCATTTTAAGATGACTAGGAGCTCTTGATTCTTCCATGTTCTTGAAGCTATAGCCTCCTCCATAGTTTTAATTTCCTCACTGGCCTCAAAATACATGTTGAACCCTAATGTGATGAAAATTTTTTATTGTTTAAAATTAAGTTTTGTAAGGTTTTAAAATTTAACGTCATGTTTTGTTTTAAAAACATTTTCAAAAATCAGTTTTTGATAATTAATTTTATATCGTTTTCATAAATAAAATTATGTTTGGAAACTTAATTCTGAAAAACAATTTTCTCAACCTATTTTTTTTACGAAGATTCCATACACGTATGCACACTATAGTGTTTTCAACTAATTCCTAATCGTATTTTCAATTGTTTTTTAAAATATTCTACAAAAAGTTCTTAAAGACACTTAAATTTTTCCTAAAAATTTCATGTTTTTAAAACAAATTTTCAAAAAATTGTTTTTATTTAAAAAAATTTCTATTATCTTTTTTAAACTGAGAAATTATTTTCTATTCTTAAAAAAACCATTTTAAAAAATAATTTAGAATTAAACATTGATTGTGGCAACATGCCATATGTACAAAATATATTTAGGGTCTCTTTTTAAAAAATTATTTAAAATTGTCTATTTTTACAACATACTTATTTTTTTATTATCTATTAAAAAAATCATTTAAAGGTGCATCTCAAAACTACGACTTTAGTATAAATTTAGAAACTGTATTTTGAAACTGGGATTTTAGTACACATTTAGAAACATATTTTGAAACCATAATTTCTTATTTCTATTAACATTTCTATTTTAAAATATGATTTCCAAGTAATTTAAAGAAAGAACTAAAAAGATTAGCTATTTTGAATAATAGTTTTAAAAAATGTGTATAACTTATATTTTGTTGGCCCAAAAGGCATGATTGACCCAAATTCTAAATGTGGGAACAGGCCCATTCAAATACAAGCCCAAAACAGGAGCCAAGAAAAAAAATAAAAAAATAAAAAATAAAAAATGATTGTGGATGGCCCAAATGATGACTTAGAAAATCATTCAAAGAGAAAAGCTTTAACAGAGCTGATCCAAAAGACCACTTCCTCATTCCTTTACATGGCTTTGGCTCACAGCCTTTTCTCCATGCCACCAAGTACTGTAAATATCAAGGTGTGCTCAAACACCCATGAGGGAAAGCCAAACACAACCCAAATCCAAGCAGAGAAGAGATGTTTGAGGTGTAAGACTCTTTACTTGGACAAGGATAATTCCCCAACTGCTTGCTCCTTCCATGGCCACACCACTGGTACGCATTACCTCCGAGCATTTTCTCCGCCCCAAAGCTTGATCTGATGTTTTTCGTTTTTGCTTTGTTTGTATTCGTTAGGCTAAATGCTAAAAAAAAACCCTCTGAAATGCTCAAAAACTACTGAAATTATGAGAAAAGCTGAAGAAATGAAGGTTTTGAGAGGAACTCAGAAATGGGGAAAAGTGGTTGAGAAGATATGTTGTTCTCTTGGGGTTTGTAGATGGGTTTTCTTTATTGAAAGGATTGGATTTTAGGGGGTGCTTTTGGAGCAGATGGAATCATGAAATTTTTTGCTTTCCCCCCACCCCTTGAATGTAAGGAATGTGTGATGCCCATTGCCTACCTCATTGTTTATTCCAAATATAAGAATTATATTCATAAGGAATTACTCCTATCATAGGTGGTATACACCCTTTTTTTTCCTTTCTAAAGGAAGTGTGACCCTTTTCTTTGGAGTGATTTTCTCATGATTTGGGTTGAATGATGTATAAGTTTGTCAATGCTTGTGATGTCTCACAATGTATAGGGGAGAAGTTTTGATATATACTTGTATAGAAAATGTTTTATGGGCATGAGTAATCTCAGAGTGGACAATATTTCTGCAAATAATAGTGAGTCATGATCGATGGTACCGGAACCAAGCTCCAATGGGAAGTGTGCAAATTTGACACTCCATGAGCCATAGGACACGATGAGGATGTGAATTTTGACACTTGATTTCCCATAAGACAGTACTAGGAGGTAAAGTCATGACTCATGAGGGCAGTAGGTGATAATATCTCCATACACTATAGCTGGTTGTGACAATGGATTGTGAATAAGAAAAATTTCTGGTGGGGTTTTGCTTAGTTCCTTTTCTTTTGTTGTTCAAGTAATAAACATGGAATCTTTTAATGAATTCAATTTGGAACTCCCAAAAAAAAAAGGAAAAAGAAAAAGAAAATTTTGGGACCATAAATTAGGCTCCAATCCATTTGAGTCTAGGAAATAGATCCCGAAAATAGTCCTACAAAACCGATCAGACCATCATTTTCTTTCTTACTAAAATTTCTGAAATTCCTCTCAAATGAAAAAGAAGTCTACGGCCTCTTCTTTTATATACTCTAATCAAGTTGGTTTTTCAGCAAAACACAAGTTGTTAGATCTTCTTCATCCCATATTAAACAATTACTGCTATATGATACTATATTGGATTCAGAATCGTAATCCTTTTTGTGATCAAATTTCCCTTTAAAACAATCAAAACCCAAGTTCAAAGCCTAAAAAAGCCAGACTAAAAAGAGGTTTCATTCCTGTTAGAAATTTTGTTATTCACCAGGTAGGGAAGTTTCATATGAAAACAGAAAGAAGAAACAAAAAAGAATTCATTGGTAGTGCAATCACTGAATCCAAGTCTTGCATGTAGAAATGGTTGATTTTTAGGACATGTGAACTTTGTTTATTGAACACCCTTCAAGACACTGATACTCCTAGGTACATTGTTAAGGCATTCTGTGATGAATAAAACTGATAGTGTGAACTATAGGGACTATTTAAGGATTCAAATATCAGTTTTTTCAGGGAGAAAAGTGGAGATAGCACCTTGGTTTATACACTAAACAGAGAACTAGTTCAATCTAAATGGTTCTTTGTAAGCTCTATCACAAAGCATATATACCAACTTCTTTCATTAGTCATTTTCATAAGAAGTTTCTTGTACTTCTCAAACTTGAACATGGCCTCCAAGCTTTAGCATCAGGATTTCATCTTTTGCATTATGCTCCAAAGGCAACCACCAATGATTCTGTCTCCATATGAAACCTAAGGCTTTTGATGTTTGTAGGTGAGAAAGGATTATTTGCATTTGCCCCACCACACCAAGGGATCGATGGAGAATGGAGTGACCGCTCTGGAGTAATTGTCTACAAATGGAATGAGAAGAATAACAGACCAAATACAGGAAGCACCAACTGGAAAAAGAGATGGAGCTGTTGTGCTGAGTATGATGAGAATGCCCCACCTTGTCGACAAGGATGGCATGTCTCATACGATGATGGCTTCACCTTATATTAGCAATACTTAGTTCAAGGGCATCATGGCTTGTTAATTCAGCAGCACAAGAACCCTGTAAGTAGCCATACATCTCATTACTGAGAACAAGTTACATGTGCTAAATGAAATGGGTTTTGCATATATTGTTACCATTCTGTTTCAAGACAATCAGCTTTGCAGGACACTGAAGAAAGAGTAGTGTTACTGATGCTGGGGTTGATGAGTTTTGAATACTTTTGATCTTAGATTTTCGTATTTGGATTTGGAAAGAAGCAGGATTCACTTTCTGACATTGTTACTAGGACATTAGGAATTTGGGATATCAACACTTCAACCAAGTGCCAATAAGAATCAGGAAAACCATACGAGAAAACTCGCATTTTGAAGGAATTATCTCATATTTCTTCAAAGCTGCATCCTCATTCTTGGTAGATCACAAGCCTTATTCGGGTTGAGCTCCTTTTTATGAGATTGGGATGACGGTGTTGAAGGGCAAAGGTCCTAATCCCAACAGGCATGCTTGAGCTTCATAAGTAGGGCAATAAATCCATATAGAAATCAGAGGAATTAGGGTTTTAGCATGAACACAAGCACAAAATGCACTATCCCCGTTACAATTTTCAACCTCTTTGGGCAGTTCTTCCATCAATGTCTCCATAAATTTTCAGTTCTTTTTGCTCTATGGATTTCACTAACCAAATTATTCGGGTTGAGCTCCTTTCTATGAGATTGGGATAAGGAAATTAAAGCGTGAAGGCCCTAAGCACAACAGGGGTGCTTGAGCTCAATAAGGCAATAAATCCATATAGAAATCAGAAGAATTAGGGTTTTAGCATGAACACAAGCACAAAATGCGCTAGCCCCATTACAATTTTCAACCTCTTTGAGCATTTCTTCCATCAACATTCCCATAAATTTTCGTTTCTTTTTGCTTTATAGATTTTATGCAATTTACTCTACTGATCATGAACTTAGATTGAATATGAACAAACCAGGAATTCAATACAAATTTTCCTTTATTAGATACATGAAAAAGTTTATCATATCTCAAAGCTCTCCCTCCTCTCCTCTCTATGAACAATCACAATAGGAACTAAAATGATCCGACTGTTTTGAAAGACTCGTGAAGATGCATCAAAGTGTCTTTGTCTCGGGTCCATTCTGGTGCTGGTGCGTTAACAAAATGAGCATAAAGCTTGTTCTTAGCACAAGTCACTGAGATCAAGCTATGCGCTCCAACCCCATCAATCTCATACACATAATACACTTGCCCCTTCTCGTCTTTCTTCTCCTCTGATTTCACGCTGTCTGCACTGGAAATGAGGTCTTGCAGACTGACATCCGACAATGCCAAGTTGTTTAGCACCACATCCTTAGGCGCCAGCTGCCTGAATCCAGAAAGGAAGGTCAGGTACTCCTTTTCTGACTTCTTTTTTGGATTATAGAATTCGCTATCGGTCCCATTGGTTCCCTTCTCAACCTTTGACACTAGCCTCTCTTTCCAGCCGTCGGGCACATCGTAGACATACTCAGCTGAGTCTTGCCTGTTTGAGTTGCCTCCATAGCCACCATAATTGGCGGCGCTAGCGGCAGTGCCATAGTATATGTTGTAGGATTTTGGGGGGTCTGCTAGTGAGGGAGGGGTGGTGGTTAGGACTAGGGCAGCTGCAGTGGCAGTTAAGGTGACAATTAAGTTAGTTGTTGGTGGTGGTGGTGGTTTGAGAGTCAATAGGGGTTTGGGTGGTGGTGCTTTTGATGGTTTTGTGGTGGTGGTGGAGGAGGAGGAGGAGGAGGAGGTGGTGGAGAACAGGGCTGAGGGAGAGAAAAGGGTTGCCATGGGGTGGTGGTGTGTGGACTATAGTGGATATGGTTCTTTCTCTCTTTGTTTTCTTACAGGTTTATCTTGATTTTGGGTGAAGATTTTCCTTATCCAATTGGAAGGCAGCAAAGGCCATGTGGCAGTGGGCTTGACTACCTCTCAACCAATCATGTGAGAGCATGATGCCACGTCAGATGGGCCAAGATTGGGCTGGGCTTTGTCTTTCTGGGTGGGCTGATATGCTTCTTCGACCGACTCAAACATGAACATTTTTCTAATTAATTAAAAAGAAAAAAAACCCAATAACTCTCTTTTTAAGTTTTATAAGATCAAGACCCTGTTTGGTAGTAAATTTAGGAAACGTTTTTAATATTTTTAACACTTAAAAATTTTCATCATTCAAGTATTAGAAATGGTGGAAACGCTTTCTAGAATCACTTCCAAATACATTCTAACAAAGATTTAAGAAAACATATTTGATAACTAGAATAATTTTTTTTTTCGTGATTACGAACAAAAATGAAAATGTGAAATCCACTTGTGCTTAGCCTCTAACCCCATACTCTAATTAAGTAAAAAAAGTTGGTGTAAACATTAATAACCTACCAATATAAGTTGGTGTATTTGTATTATGTATACCTAACTTTGAGTGATGCATTCTCCACAATTGAAATATCAAACAAGACATTTGGTGGAGAATAGAGCATTGTTTGTTTTCTAGGGTTTTGTTAGGTCATGAAATTATTTTAAAATTTACCCAAAAAAAAAAAACAAATAGATGAAAGAATTAAAGTTTCTAATGGTTGGAGATGAAAACCCTTTTTTATGTTGATAAGAATTTTAGGGTAATTTTATTAAATAAAAACCTCTTTTCTAATTAAATAGAAGTTTTATAATACCAAAGACTAGGGGTGAGATCGGGATAAAACTCACCCCCATCTCATCTCCAACCATTAATTCAAAATAATTTTCATTCACTTCCCATTAAGAAAGTTAAATGGACTAGAGCATATAGGAATTTTTCATACTTATCAAGTTATCATCTCCTACCTTATTTAATTTTTATTAAATATTTTTAAATTACATTAAAATGAATAATTAAATTAATTTTAGATATCATTGGGGCAAAGCGAAATAAGACAATACCCAAACCATCTGGAACTCATAGTAGGTTTAAAAAAACATCTTAAATTTGTCTTTAATTCATTTATTTAAATTTCAAACTTGTTTTTTTAAAACAGATCCGGATGGATACCGAAAAATATCCATCTCATTATCATCCCTAATCAAGACTACTTTATTGACATTCTATATTTAATTTTTAGTTGTCTGGTTTTTCATGACAAAATAAAATGAAAATACTAATTATGGACTAATTTCATAAATTTTAATATATTTTTTCATATATTTACTTTTTGAAATAGATTGTTTTACTTTTTGGATTATTTTTTTATAAATGTAAAATAAATAAAAATACTAATTTTGGGATTTCACAAAAACTATCCAACAAGCATAACAATCAAATTTCCAACAATTATTTTTTCTTTCATACACTTTATTTCTGACCCTTTTTTTTAACCTTTTAATTTCTTTTATTATTTTTCATTTTGCATTTTTTTATTTTTTTTTATTTAAGAAATCTTGACTCATCACCTTTCTCAAAAGGAAAAGTCCCAAAATTTCACACTTGAGTGTGATTAATTAAAAGATAAGACCTCTTACCCACAAAAGTATGCTTTTCATGTGATTGATTTGCTATACTCATACCTTTCAAATAAAATATTTGAATAAAATCAATTAAACCCCAAAAAAAAAAAATTACAAATACTATTATTATTAATGTAGATATTGTTTTATAGTATGATACCAATAAATACATACATAATTTCATTTTAATCACATTTTTGTATGGCAAGAAATCCAATTTTTTTTACCTTGCAATATTTTTATTTTCATATTTGTATCATTTTTTAAATGAAATGAATTTTATTTTTCATGTTTTAATGAATTTTCTAGCAACAACATCGATTTTCAATATTTCAATCATATTTCCTTTCTATTTAACTTCATTGCCTAATAATGTTTTTTAAAACATTTTTCAAAATAATTTTAAAAAATGATTAATTTCATTGACCTCAAGATTTTAGCTAAATACACTTAACTCCCATTGATTTAATTTTTTTTTTAATTCAAAATAAATGTGGAATTTCAAACCATTGGAAATTAATTGTATTTAGTTAAAATATTAAAGGAGGCAAGTGAAATCAATCATTTTGAAAATAATTTTTAAAAGTAAAGTTTTGTTTAGTAACATAAATATTAAAAAAAAAACATTTTATTGGTTTAAGTATTTTTTATTTATATAGAATGTAAAATTTTATTAGATTTTTTTATATTTTAAATATTTTTCTACATATTTAATACCTAAAAATATTTCAAATTTATTTTCAAAAAATATTATTAAATTTGTTTTTAGAGTTACAAAATTGTTTTTTTAGAAAAAGTAAAAAATTATTATTATTATTATTTTATGGAATCAAAATAAAAATAAATAGAAGAATCTACTCATTGCATTGTACGGGGCCGGAAAACCACGTGTCCGTACACCTGAAACCGGAACTCACAAAAAAAAAAAATCAACGCACCATCTGATGCGACCCCCGAACTTTCGTATAATTGCATTAGCGCCACGTCCTCAAGAAATATGATTTGTTTACGCAAGTGGCATTACCGTTATTACTTCGAAAACGATGGCCATTATTAACCTCTGGCCGCCAAAAACCCTAGAATGTGTGAATTTTCTCCTTCCCTCAATTTCGCTGAGTCGCTCTCGAAAAGGCTAGGGTTCGATTTTGATGAACGTGTTTCAATCTATCGCATCTCCGTTTCGCGATGTCGAAGAGGTAATTTTATTATATTTTTTCAAAAATTATTATATAATCTTCGATTTTTTTGGGGTTTGATTTTTGTTTGGGTGCTGAGAAACGGGAAGAAAAGAAATAGAAATGGCGTCGATTATTACTTTTTTGAAATAAAAGATTAGACAGCAAGTATTCAGCTTGGTTTTGTGGGGGAAAACAGAAGAAAACGCATGAAACTTTTATGTGAGTAAACAGCGATTCAGCTTGATTCTGAGCTCCGGATTCTCATTTAACTCTTGGAAATCTGTACTTTTAATTTTTATCTTGGGTTTCATTTTGGTGGAGGAAAACTCTTTTCCCCAAATTCTGTACAATTCTGTGACCTATATGGTTCGAATTTGATTCTCTTCATCTCCTGAGTTTCTCAGTAATTGAACCTGAAATTCCAATTCTGCGAAGAATCGTTTTTCCTAAATATTGTGATCAAAACATGTATGAAGGCTTGATCATGATGGTTTTTTGCTTTTTGTTGATTTTCTTGTTCTTTAGTTATTATTGTGATGAACATGGTGTGAGATGGCTTGAATTTTTTAAGTTGGTCTTTATTTCTGTTCTGTTCCTATACTTGTAGATATTGACCTCTTAGGATTTGTTTGGTCATCTGTTTATATATGGACGAATGATTGGAATTGGAAATTTGTGTTGATAATAGAGTGAAATTGGTGCCACATAACTGGAATGTGCTCTTGGGCCATTATATAGTACGATTTCATTTTTTTTTTTACAGAAGATTTTGGCAAAAATGTATTAGTTTGTGTATCTTTTAATTATTATTATTTTGATTGAGAGACAGGCAGATAAATTCGCAATGAATAAGATAAAGGGTCAATCTCAATAAAGGGAGGAAGAACAAAAGCAAAAGAAATGGATCTTCTTAGCTTATTGACATATGCAATAATTTGCCCTTGCCTATGGTAGATAGCCCGATCATCTATATTCCTAACTAGGTTTTGTACTTTGGTACTTTATGGTGTGAGAGTCTCCATTTTTGCATCCTTCACTGTGGATGTAAAGCTGTTCTGGTTTTATGCTCATGTTGATTGAGACAATTCGGTCTTTAAAATCTCTAGTTATGTATCCTTCATTACACAGGTAAAGTTATTCCATATATACATAATATTTGGGAAACCGATGTGTTTAATTGAATACATAATGTTTACAACTGGAGTTTCAGACAAATAAATGGTCTATACGTGCAGTACTCTTGTGAGTTGCTGTTTTAACCATATCGAAGAGACTATTTATATGGCTGCAGCATCAAAACTTGCATATATGTGTCTTGATGCAAAATTGAATTTTTCTGTTCATTCTCGTGTGCTATTCCCCTTTACTGTTCTAGGCTTGACATAGTGAGCTATATTAAATTTGATGATGGCTTTTCATATTTTTCAATTAATTATCATAAAACCACAAATTTAATATATAGAGGCAGTCCTAAGATGGAGATATTGATATCCCAAATGCTGGATGTTACTGTTGAATAGGTCTATACAGTACAGCTGCAGCACGCACAAAACTTTAATCGGTGGTTCTTATTTTATCTCAACAAAGGCATGGAATGATAATAAGTGGCATCTTCATGTTTTAATTTGTGAAACAAAACATTCCTTTGCCTGATGTTAGATTTCTGAAATGCATTTGAGGATTATTTATTTTGAAATCATTTCCTATCATGGCTTTGCAAAACTCATTTTCCAAGAATAGTTATCTCACACTGTCTCTTCAGTCCTGAGTCAGCTTGTCTTTCAGCAGCAGCTGGAAGACAACTGATGTTCTCATAACTTCATGTTTTGTACTTCCTTCAGGGTTCAATGCAAGTTCTTTGCACATGGAGCATGTCTTAAAGGGGACCATTGTGAGTTTTCACATGATTGGAAGGCCTCACCAAATAATGTAAAATTTTCTGACTTTCTTAGAATTGACCCATAAATCTAGAGGCTCCATTATATCCTTGTTTCCTCATCTTTGTGTTACAGATTTGTACCTTTTATCAAAAAGGTGTCTGCTCATATGGTGGTCGATGCAGATATGAACATGTTAAAGTTTCTCATTCTCAGCCTTCTGCTCCATCTTCATCAACAAGTTCTCACCAGTTGCTGGTTCCAGATTCTGCTTCTCTCACTCATCCTTCTAGAACTGTAACAAATGGGTTGATTCCAGCCCCAGGTGTCCCTCCAGAGCCATCAGCTTCTAGTCGACCTTTATTTCCACCCACTCAACCAGCATGGAATCAAGAGTCTGGGGATCAGGATTTCTTAGAAAATAATATTGGAGAACCTAGGACTGATAGGCCAGCTGACCAGTCCATCTGTTCATTTGCTGCTGCTGGTAGCTGTCCACGTGGGGAGAAATGTCCTCATATTCATGGCGACTTGTGCCCCACATGTGGAAAACATTGCTTGCATCCTTTCAGACCCGAGGAAATAGAAGAACATTTAAGAACTTGTGAAAAAAAGCAAAAGCATCTTGAGGCATTAAAACATAGTCAAGAAATAGAATGCAGTGTGTGCTTAGATCGTGTTCTTTCAAAGCCCACAGCAGCTGAACGGAAGTTTGGATTGCTTTCAGAATGTGATCATCCATTCTGTATATCCTGTATCAGAAATTGGCGTAGTAGTTCACCAGCCTCTGGAATGGATATCAATACTGCATTGAGGGCCTGCCCAATTTGTCGCAAGCTTTCATATTTTGTCATTCCGAGTGTCATTTGGTATTCAACAAAAGAAGAAAAGCAGGAAATCGTTGACAGCTACAAAGCAAAACTCAGGTAATGTCATAATATCCATGTGGGCATCAGTGTTTACTATGCATTTACAAACTGTTTTTAGGTTAATGTTTGGCTTAATGAGTGCGCTTAGTGGGCATACTTTATGTAGCTTAGCCAAGTTTGATTTGACAATCCACATTTCAGCATTCACCATATGCTTAGATTTCCATAGTGGTTCCCTTTTTCATACTTGTATGAAAAAAAAAATACAAAGTTTTGATTCAAGAATTGTTATTCCTTGGTTTCCTGCTTTTTGGGTTCAGATAATTTTAACATTGCATCTGTATATTATATAATTATATTAATTAACAATTAAGATAACTAAAGAAGTTCAGGAGTTGTTCATTTGTATGGTAATTGTTATTTTTGGCCTTAGTGTTTTCTCCTCTCGCAGGTCTATTGACTGCAAGCACTTTGATTTTGGAAATGGGACATGCCCTTTTGGCACTAGTTGTTTTTACAAGGTAAAATTTGTTGTCATGCTTGTTAATTATGTAGAGTATGTTTTCTTCTCATCTGGAGTTCAACTGATTATAAATAGCATTTAGCTGGAACTTGTCTTCTCATCTGGAGTTCAACTGATTGATTATATTGTCATAATGGCGTCTACTTAGAACTTGTGCTGTTCCTCATAGAGCACGAATTTGAAGGTGAAGCAACTTACTATCATGTGTTCATGAGCAGTGTTTTCCCCTTTCTCTTAGTTAATATTAACTTTTTGTAAAAATAATTTCCTTGATGTGTTGTATATTTTACACCCAGTGAAGTTTCTCTTCTTGTGGGTTGAACATTTTTCTTCAGTTTACTAAAAAAATTGTTTCTTAATAAAAGCCATTGCATTCTCAAACGTTTGGTTGTCTTTATTGGTTGCCTCTGTATGATATTTTTACCATCTTTTGGGTTATATTTTATATCATGTGATTGATTGCAATACAAACCATTGAATCATTACTGTGGGGGAATTCTGGTGTCAAAATATGTCTATCAAGGAGTTCTCAGAAAATATTAACTCAATAATAAACTTTCTTTGGAAAACAGCAGTGGCAGACAGTCACGGATTCCTTCCCTGGCCTTTCAAATTGCAATGCTATATGTGTGTATAAAATTTCATATGTTTATGTTTATACGTTCCATCATCTGATATTGCTGTGGAAAAGTAGCAAATAATTTTCTTTGCCTTTCCAAGTATTTTGGAACGGGTTCAAAAAATTGTCAAACATTTTATGCCTCTGTCCTGTTTTCTCTCTCTCTCTCTCTAGTTACCTTGCCAGTTTCTGCTTTTTCTTCCCCATCAATCTTTGTCTTCTATTGTTAGAGCACAATCATACCATTTTGCTTATCAATAGATTGTATTTGAGGATGGTCCAAGAGATGCTCCAAAGAGGCTACTTCAGGATACAGTCCTCAGATTAATGTTCCTTATCATGTTAATCATTTACATTCATCTCCAAGGGTGGTAGCTTTATGACTCCTATAATAGATACCATGTTTGTTGTTTCCAAGACATGCTCAAGCCAGGCTTGTATGAAGTTTAAAACTTTTTGTTTTGCAATATACAATATACAATCATCTTCCTGTGAAGAAGATATTGTGCCATCTCATTTTTAACGTAATCAATGTAAAACTTTTTTTTCGGATATATATATATATATATATTTATAGATAAAACTACAGAAACTTTATTAGAAAAAGGGAGCTAAAAAGCAACTCGAAGCATACAGGGAGTATACACGAGATGCCAAAAGACAAAAAACACACAAAAAGGCAAACACTTACCAGCCCTGAACTAGAACCCAACCAATCAACAAAATTAATTAAAGATCGGGGTCCTCCATTTGAACAAAACTTAGCCCAAGAAAAGAGATTACAAACAAAAGAATTTTTCATTCTTTGAATCGACAAAATCTCATTATCAAAAACTATCATGTTTCTTTCTTTCCAAACCGTCCAAAATAAACAAAGAGGAGCTGCCCACCAAGCCTTTCCACGCTTCTTATCCACAAAGGAAGCGGACCATCCTATTAGAGTGTCTCTAACCGTAAGCAGGAGGACCTAATTAACACCAAACAAAGAATACACAAGATCCCACAAAACCCTCACCTTGGGGCAATGAACAAGGATGTGATTTATCGTCTCCTCTTCATCACAACACAAGAAGCACCTGTTTGCTAAAATCCAGCCCCTCCTCTTGAGTTGATCTTGGGTTAGAACCTTCCCCCAAGAAGCTTCCCAAGCAAAAAAGCCCACCTTTGTAGGCACACAAGAAGCACCTGTTTTTTTGGATATTCTGCTTTATTTTCCTTTGTGTTTGCACATGGTGCTTTTGATCAGATCAGACATCCTTATTACATTTATTTTCATGGACATACTGTTAATGCAGCATGCATACCGTGATGGTCGCCTGGAGGAGGTAGTTCTGCGTCATCTCGGGGCCGAAGATGGACATGTTATGATCGCTAAAAATATCAGGTTTTACATTGCATCTTCTTTTCTTGTCAATTTGTTCTCTAATGATCGATCAAAAGCTGCTTTCTGTGTTCATTCTTTTATTCTTACAAAATGGAGGGTATTTTCAGGCTTTCAGACTTCCTTGGTGGCTTGCATATAAGGTGAACAGTGCTGTTAAATCTTCTGAGTGTAAGTTTCAGCGTATGGATCATTTTGAACTTCCCTTTGTTGTATGCTTGTGCATTAGACATGAGTCCAAGCCCATGTTAATTAATGAAAGGAAGTCTACACCATATAGCATGACGTCTGTTGTTGTCTGGTGCTGGGATTGAGATGTGGACCCTGGTTCCTCCTCAGGTTAACTCTTCTCCTTTGTTATCTAGTCACCAACCTCAGACCATATCATAGCATAATGATTGCTGCTGGATTTTGGCAAGGCATTAGAAATTAGTTATTTCTTTGCCTGCTCTTCCAGTGAAGATGTTAGGTATTCTCTTCTGTGCTGCAATGTGTTATCCTGTGATTGGTGACCGATGATTGGAGAAGCACTGAACACTCTAGGATCCTAACTTTTAATTTACAATGGCATTCTAGTCCCTTATGATAGTTTACCATGGCCTTGATGGTCAAAGTAGTGTCTACTGAAGCATCAATCACCTCAGTATAACAGGTTCCCCCAGATCACCTATGCCATTTAGCAGAGATCAACTGGTTTAATCAAGTTTATTTGTGCAGGATGTCTACTACTATGAACTATGAAGGAAATGTGTGCTACTTTACTTTAGATGCTGAAGATCTCAATTGCCAGTGTCACTCGCCAGTTATTTTTAAGGTAGGTGTACTATCTCATCTTATGGGTCCAAAGAATCACTGTTCTTCTTTTTTGTTCATTGAGATGATTTTGTGTAACCCGAGTGGACCCCTCAACTGTTATATATTTCCGTCTTGATGTGTGTTGCATTTTGATAATTTGCATATGACCAAATCATACCCATGAGGACACTGGAAGTAAATCATTATAGGTCATTGCTTTTATAATTTGTTCATTCCACTTCATCTGGTATTACCTTTCGGGAGCATGTGCATGGGGAAGTTTCCAACTGCATAGAAACCTGCTAACCTCTTGAATGAACGCCATTTTCCAAATTTGTTCTATTTTAATTTACTTAGTTTTAGATTTCTGACTAAAAATTTCTTGGTGAAAACTTTGGCCTGTTTGATAAGTATTTTTTAAAAACGATTTCCTATAAAAAAAAAATGATAAACAAACAAACAAACAAACAAAACAAAAATCAAAAAACAGTTTTCCAATTTCAAAGACATGTTTGGAAAAATTTAGACGAAAAATAGTTTTTTGAGAATTTATTCTGAAGCTAGGGGCGGTTTTTTTAAAACAAATTTGAGTTGTTTTTTTGGTGTTTTGTTTTTTAATGTCACGACTCTTAAGAAACAATTGAAACATAGAAAATAGCTCAGGTCAGGAATATTGCATTGTGTATAATTGTGCAATGCCTCTACAGAGAATAGACCAAAAAAACCCGTTTTGAGTTGAGTTCTCATACAGAATTTTGTTCCCAAAAAACAGCATAAAATTGTTTTTAAGAACTATTCTCATGAATCCATTTTCAAGAACTGTTCTCTAAAATGCTGCCAGACAGATCTGACCCAAACATTTTTTTGGGTCCTTAGAACGGGAAAAACAACAAACAGAAAATACATATGAGAAGTTTTGTATTATTGTAACTTTACTTGTCAAGTATGTTGTTTTAACCTTTCAATTGGTGTTGAATGCAGAATTGCTTGGTGGAGTGGAACTCGAACAAGGATTGAAGGCAGGGGCATGGCTGGCTATGTAATAAAATGCATCTAAATTATAAGTGAAATAAAACTAGACGATAACATCATCAGAATGGCCAAATATGTTTGAGGCTTTCAACATCTATATGCTTGCCAGTCGATATTTTCCATTAATTTCCCCCCTTTTAAAGAACATTGAATTTGAATAAGGGAAATGCCAGTAGCTGTGTGTTTACAACGTATGCCCGCCTGCCTGCCTGCCTGCTCCAATCAATAAGACACTTGGGAACTAAAATCTCTATAGATACTGGGTTTTACTGTGATTATTGGCGCTGTATTGCTTGATATGATGAACTGGGAAAACATTATTTATAAGGTTTTTTTGTGTCTTTTGGCTTCGATTTCCCCAGGATACCCTTTCATGTGTGATGAATTCATGCTGGAGAGATCAGATTATTGAAGGAGCAGATTGGACTTGTGGAAATCTCGATACTTGGTATGTATGAATCCTTCGGGTTCAGAATTATTTGGTGTCATTTTTTGTAGTTGAATCATATTCCAGGTTGTGTTGTATAGCCTTTATATATGATGTACAACGAATGGAAATGGGAGAATTTTCATTAGCTGTCTATTGCTTTTCTTTGGTGGGTTTGGTTAGGTAAATTATTCTATTGAGAGGAAAAAATGATATAGGACATACCTAAAACTAAAAGGCAAGCGCCCTACAAGTAAAGAGGATGAAGTCAACCTATATCCCAATTAGAAGGGATATCAAACGCCCAGAGTAGGTACTATTACCTCTTATTTTGCCTTGTTCACAAAAGCCCCTTGAAGCTAAATGTCCATTTGGAAAGACCGAAAGAGAGATGAATGGATGGGGCGGTGCCGCCTCGAGGAAGTTCGCGTTAGCGCTCTTGCAATATTTCTAAAGCAATGACTTTGAGAAAGAAGAAAGACCCAAAATAGTTCTCTTCTCCAAATTAAATTAAAAAGAAAAAGAAAAAGAAAAAAAGAAGAAGAAGGAAAACATGTGTGAAAACCAGAAAATGGTTTTTTTTTTGTTTTTAAAATAAAAAATGGTGTTTTTAAATAATATATTTGTGTTGTTTTTACTTGATTTTTTGGGATTGTTTTTACAAATAACTATATATAAATATGAAAAATAATTAAAAATAAAATATTATACATAAAAATTATTTTTAAAAGCATGTAAAAAGTATTTTAGGTTCTTAAATCATTTTTTGTTTTACAAAATGTTAGAAAATGGTTTTTGAAAACACGTTTCAAAAAATATTTTTTTGAATTATTTTTAAAAACATTTTCCAAACAAATTGAAATGTATTTAACAAAAAAATTTGATTATGGAATCTCAGGTGTCAGTGTAGATTTCATATGGATAATAAATAAAAAAAATAAAAAAAGAGAGAGAGAGGAGAGAGGCGTATGAAATATTAGTCGATATCATAAAGGCAGAAGATGTAACGGAGTGATGCAATGATCCAGAGGTTTTGAGAATGGCCTCCTTTGTGTTTAAATGGTTCAAATCAAGTGTTTTGGGATGAAGGCAACTCAAATAGCGACTTAGCCCTGGATGTCTAGTCAAACTAATAGGAGAACCATCTAGATTGAATTTGTCACCTAAACGACAATTCTTGAATATGGGACATGGTCTAAACCTTGAGCTAGAAGAAACTTCTTTAGAATCTTATGCACTTCTCTATTGGATTTTATCAATGATCAAATTTGGATATGTTTGGTAGGATATTTAATTTTTACCGGGTGTAAAATCATGTTTTACTTTTTCTTTTTCAATTTAATAATATTAATTTTCAATTTTTTTTTTAACACGAATTTTAAAATGTTTGAAATTAGCTCTTATAATTCATTTGCATCTTATTTATTTTTATCATATCAATGATACCAAGTCTCATATAGGCACATTGAAAATCATGGAAAATGATATTTCTAGGTGAATATATATTTTTACTTTTTGTTTTGAAGGACAAGTTTCTTAATTTATATGAAAAACAAATGATATAATTAAAAAAATTATGGTCCTGCTTGGTAATTGGTTTTTAAAACACTTTTGGAAAACGGTTTTTTATATCAATATTTGAGACTTGTTCTATAATGTTTTATAAAAAAAAATCTATTTAAAAACTTAAAATGTTTTTAACTTATTTTTAATATTTTAAAATATGTTTTAAAAATAATTTTTATATCTATTACTTTATTTTTAATCATTCTACAAAATGGTTTTTTATATCAATATTTGAAAACTATTCTATAATGTTTTGTAAAATAAAAATCTATTAGAAAACTTAAAAAATTTTAAACTTATTTTTAATATTTTAAAATATATTTAAAAAATAATTTCATATTTATTACTTTATTTTTAATCATTTTACATTGTATAATTATTTTCTAAATAATCCTCAAAAAATAATTAAAAAAAATTTGAAAACGATTTTTGGTTTTTAAACAATTTTTTTTTGTTTGTTTGTTTTTTTTTCAAACATAAATTTATTTTTGAAAATAGTTTCCAAACCGTCTTTCTATTTTCATTTTTTTAGAAAATAATAAAGCAAGTTTTCAAAAAGCAGCTTGGTATAAATATAAAAAGGCATAACATTTCTTATTCTTATTCTTATTCTTATTTGATAACTAATATTTGGTCATAGAAAAGTTCACAATTCATGTCATACAACTTTCTCAAATTGGTGAAACATATCCTCTTTGAGATCTCAAAAGTTGGAAATCAATGACATGTTTTGAAAGTGTTTTTTAATTTAAAAATATATATTTGGATATGCTTTTCGAAAATATGTTTTTGGAAAAAAATATTCGAAAATATGAATATTTTGAAAATAGAACACTATTTTTTAAAAGATCAATTGGCAAATCCATTGTTAATATTTAACTATTTAAGTTTCTAAAATATAATTTTATTCCTATTTTTTAGGAATTGTTTTAAAAAAAATATTTTTGGTAATTTATTCTAAAAAAGAATTGTTTTTCAAAATAAGCTTAAAATATTTTCAGATGTTTTAAAAAAAAATACTTTGTGAACACATTTGACCATGATAAGTTGCGAAAGTAGCTTTTTATTTATTTATTTAAGTTTATATAATTAATTAAAATATTTTTAAAATATAAGAATTAAAAATCATCACTCTCTTATTCACCAAATAAAAACAAATTTTAAAATAATAAAAATAAATAATAATCTCTCTTATTCATCACTGATCATTAAAGAACAACAAATAGATATGTATCATCAATACCTATAATCTACCACCTCAATTCATAAAATCCCCAACCCAAAAAAAAAAAATTTAATGCTTGAAGAGAGCCATTGCAGCCAAGACGAGCGACGACAACATCACAGCGCCGGAGAGGCCGGACGAATGCGCCGATCCGGCATCCATTCCCGGTGCCGGTGCTGGTGCTCCAGAGAAATCCTGAGCAGAAACGGTGGCGGAAGCGAAGATTGCGGCCACAATGAAGGCGACGGCGATGGCATTGAATGTGATTGCTTGAGCCATTGTGAGAAATCGAGAGGCTAAGAGCAAAGGAAATTGATTTGATATCGGAGAAAGGCGGAGTGATTGATGGAATGAGAGGGTGGAGGTGGTGAATTTATAGGGGTTTGGGAGAAGGCGTGTGGGACCAGATCAATTGAGTAGAGCGACAGGAAGCTGCGGGTCGTGGACTTCGTCCGTGTGTAAGGTAGGCGGTTGCTGACTCTTGCCTTCAAAGAAAACTCCCCTGCTAAATTTGAAGTTCTTATTCTATAAGAAATCCATAAAAATAATTGTTGAAAATTTTATGCAACTTTTAAATGTATTTAATAGTCTTTTTTGCCCCTTAAATTTAGGCTAAGGGAAAAAATACATCAAAATAAAAATAAATAAATAAATACATATATATTTAAAATCAATAAATTATTTTTATATATATTTCTTCAAATTTATTTTATTAATTTTTCTCAAGATTAAATAATTTAAAAATATATAAAATTTTAATTAATTGTAATTATATTTATTTTCTTATAATGAAATTGAATATGAATATAAGAAAATCACTTTTTTTTGTAAAAAAAAAAAAAAAAAATCTACTTCATGATATTTTTAGAACAGGAGTCTGATTAAAAATTTAAATATTCTCAATTCATTTATTATATTTTCAAAAAAAATTTAAAAATAATTTTTATTTATACTTCTTTATTTTCAATTAATATTCAAATTTATATAATTATTCTTTGATTTTAGGACAATAAATATGTTAAATATGTCAAAAAAAAATTTATTAGATATGTTTTTTAGTCTGAAAAATAACTTTTTGTTTTTACAAACAATTGTTAATAATATAATTTCACATGTTATGATTAATATCATAAAAAAATTATTGTTATGTTCTATTGTATAAAACCACATTGAGTATTTTTAACCATTTTTTATTTTACAAAATAAAGACTTTATATAGAAAGTTAAAAAAATATATATCTGTGGACCCTGCATTTCGACTCATGCGTTTCCCACTCGATGGCAAACTCGATTTTAATTTTGAAAATTTTGATTTTATTGATTATGAAAATGACTCGGAGTCGCCACTTATTTTTGTTTTATTTTTAAAAGGGTAAACAAAATAAGAAAGAAAAACCATAAGTGTGACTCCTTACTTTGGAAAAGGTGGTCTGTGAAAAACCGGATCGGGTTCGAGGGTCAGGTTACTTGGAAGGTACGGTAAAAACCGTAGCACCCTTCTAAGTCCCTAAAATGGGGTCTCTACTAATAAAATGAAGCAATCATGGCAGTGGACGAGTAGATCAATGAGTACCCAGAATAAATCATGCACACGTGAGAATCAAAATATGCTTGGACAATTACCAGAGTGAAAGTAGGTGAGTACCTGGGCGACGAGCCACCATGCGCTATCAAGAGAGAGGTTAGTGCACAATTAAGAAATAATAGCATGCATGTCGGAGAGCAGGATAAATAAATCATGTATGATAACCAAGTCAATCAATCAAATCAATCAATAGATCATAAGAAAATCACATATGTTGGGCCCCCACCAAAGCCCGATTGATCTTGCATGAATTAATCTCACAAATTCCATTATTTTGGAATTATGAAAATTCATTATTCTTGCTTATGTAAAACCAAGAAAAACATAAGGTTTGAGAATCGGAGTAGAATTAAAATTGTTCAAGTGAAAATTGGATTTTTGGAATTTATTTGAAAATTGGAGCTTTGGGAATTAAATTTGAAAATTGGAATTTTGGGAATTAAATTTAAGAATTGGAATTTTGAATATTAAATTAGAAAGAAATTAGAATTTTGGAAATCGGAAATTAAGTTTGGAAATTGGAATTTTGAAAAAAATGTTAAAAATATGAAATTTTAAAATAAATAAATAAATGGAATAATAATAATAAGGACGAAAATAATGATTAAATAAATGAATGGAAATATTGGAATTTTTGAAATTGAAAATTAAATTCGAAAGCCGGAATTTTGAAGAATTTGTTTAAAGATGGAATTTTAAAAATAAACAAATAAATAAATGAATAAAATGACAATGATTAAATAAACTGGTGTGAAAATTAAAAATTGGGAATTTAAATTTAAATTTAGAAGAAATTGGAGTTTAGGAAAATTATTTGAAGATTAAAGTTTTTAAAATTAAATTTTGGCATCAAAAGGTGAAGAAGATAATAATAGTAATAAATAAATAAAATGACATATGGATTTGGGTTAGTGAAAACCGGGCCTTTTTTCATTTATATGACATGTAACATATGGCTTTGGGTAAGTTTGAGAGTGTGAATGCAACTTTAATAAAGAATCAAAGTCAAAAAAGTGAATAGGTAACTTTGAAGAAAACTAATATTTTGTATGGGAACTTACTGTACTCTTTAATATAAATTATGCAATCTCCTGGGGGGCACTCACAGTAGGCTTCGCTTTCACTACTGCAGACTTGACTGCAGGGGGCACCAGCACATCAACCTTGATGGGTTGTTCTTCAGATTTTCAATTGCTCTCAACCCCATTGATGCCGCTGTCAAGTAATAGCTCTCTGCTACCTTGCCGAGGAGGTTCCGTTGTTGCATCTGGAAGTGAGCTAATAGGTACGGGACCCCATAGACTAACACAAAAGCTGTCCCAGTCAATATCTCCATCAGGCGTGGTGCAATTCGGCATATGAGCACTTCCTAATGCTCGGTCACCTTTGGTGAGGACATTCAGAGAAGCTCCAATACCAACATCGACCATAACATCAGTGGGAGTTGCAAGCAATGACACCATACTAACAATCCGAATATTCTTCAAATATGATTTTCATTTCATGGATTACGGAAGACACAAAATCCACAGGAAGGTCATAAAGAACCTGCTCAAAGTTATTGACGCCTTCTCAGTGCCTTTAACTTGTTGGCTTTCAACTTGTCCAATAGGAAACAAGGCAATATCCCAAAGATTCTGATGTAGAGACCCCCCTCAAAGAACACCCCAATCCAGACAGCCAAACTCAAACGAGATGCCCAACACTCAAAGAAAGAAAGAGAACAGAAACAGAGGAAAATAGAATGAAGAAACAGAGCATGCGGGAGAGAGGATGATGCCTTTAACTCCAAAACCTATTTTAATGAAGATTAAGAAGCTTTCAAAAGAAGCTAGTGGGGGATCCTAACACATGAATAAGTAGCGCAACCATCATACGGTACACTTAGAAGAAGAACAGAGATTCGACAAGTAACCATGAAAAGTGAGTTTAACATCTTAGATGATCAAAGCAGGTATTCGGATATCAGCAAAAAAATATAGCAAAACGGTAATAATGGAGAAACTTAAGACGTAAGAATGCTAAACCTGCGTGAATCCTCTCAAGCAGAAATTTTTTCCCGAGTAAAAGAGTCCTTTCCCCTTTTTCATCTGTCTCCCCCCTCCTCCAGCTCTCACTCTCCTTTTCTATCTTCCACAGTAAGCCACTACCGGCTCCACTATTGCTCCACTCAGCAAGTATGACACCTCTTACCACCAGCATGGCCGGCCATCTTGACTCGCTGCCTCCACCAGCTCGTCTCATGTGTCGGGAAGGGGTCCCCCATTTGCCTAGGGTGCTGCCAGCTGCTGGAGATGAGAAGGCACCCTTCCAATGTTATAAAATCCTTACAAAAAAACTTAAAAGTCCCCGGCTCTTGAAAGGGGGTCTACAATATCACTAAAAACTTCAAAATAGTTTATTTTTGTGTTTGAAAGTGATATTTTTTTAACTTACATCTTAAGCAACTTTTAAAAAAATTACTTTTCAAGCTTAAAAAGAATATTTTCACTTATTAAAAGTCAATATAATTGGGTTAAGAAAACAATCCTCCTAAGTTAGAATTGTATTTCTTTAATTTATGTAAAACAATTATAACCTTAATTCCTGCATTACAATAATAATCCTAATTCCTTAATTATGCAAATAAGACCCTAAATTTGCATAAATTATAATGGTCAAGGATTTTAGAACAATATGATTTTTCATGGTCACATTATTAAGAAGAGACATACCTTTTATTCGTAGAAATTGTGTTTCTATCCATCAACTCTTTCACCCTTAAGTTTTTTCTTACGTGTATTATTGATATAATAGAACGTTTATTTTATAGGGAGGAGAGAGGACTAGTTTCATTGTAAAAATAGAAGTGCACTATCCATCAAAGTGTTTTTAATTTAGGAAACTAACTTCTTAAAAACTTACCTATAGATTTTAGATTTATTATTTATTAAACTATAATATTTAATTTGATATTTAAATAAATATTATATAATAATATACACATGTGCCATATAAAATTCTTACATATTGTACTTAAGACTTTTTTGACTTACTTGTAACTTTTATTAAAATATATATATATTTTTAAATTCTATTTAAAAAAAAAGTGAGTTTCTACTCACTCATGTAAAATAAATTCTTTTAAAAATAATTTAAGTTTAATGCATTCACTAATCAAATGTAATAAGTAAGATGATCAAAGGTAGTATTTATATTATTAAAAAGTAGTACATGAATGGTTGTATTTTTGACAAAAAAGTATATGAAATACTAATTATTTTTAGACATGTGCTTAAAATTTGTATTTTATAAACTTGAATTCTTATTTTGTAGTTTTTTTTTCATATGGATGTATTTGAATATTGTATCAAAAAATTTAAAATAAATCTAATTAAGAGAGTTATAATATCATAATTATGAAACAAAACTAATTTAATTAAGCAAAACACAAGAAGTGATTAATTGAATTCTAAACTTTTTTCGAAAAATACATTTGATTAAATAACTAATAGTTAATGAATATAAAAAGATAAGGCTAGAGAGATGAAAATTTGGTTTAGTGGTTTGGTGACTCCCATCTACATCCACTTCTCTTTAACCTCATTCCAAGTAAGGGTTCCACTATATCGAGGTTTCAACCAAAGTCTTTAAGTTTACACTTGGATTCAATGGCTCAAATGGGCACATACAAATCTTCTTAGAGTTCAACACCAACTTGAAGTTTCACACTCAAATTTACTAAAAAAATGGGAGTTTAAAGAGCATTCAACCTAACACAATAAATGCTTGAATACATGAGAAGTTAGGATGAATACACATGGGGCGCACTAAAAATGAATTTGCAAGTGAAATATTTGATACACTAAAGAAAAAGAGAGCTTTGAGTGAGAGAAACAAGTAGGTAGAGAGAGTTTAATGCAAATATAAGTTTTTTATTTATAAGTTTGCAACCTTAGATACCTCAAATATAACTGACTAGCCTTTTTTGGTCAAGCTCCAATTTGACTATTTGACTAGTCGTTCAATAATTAATGCACAACAGGTAATCATTAGTCCTTTGTAAGGTTTTATTAGACCTTGACTGGGAAAAGGGTTGCCTTGATCATGAATGCAGGCTTTCTAGAAGAGAGAGAAAGTTTTTCATACCCTTAATCGACCCTCAATTGAGAAAGGTTCAATGGATTCCTAATTAGTTGAACCGGTGTAGGACTTCCTTGATCGATTAGATCATTTTTGGCTTGAAACCTATATATCTTTCTGAAATCATTTTAACACCTAGGCAACATTTTTAGGTACCTCTATAGGTTAATTTGGGATCAATTTGCATAATGTTTTTGAAAACATACTCAAATTTTGATAAAATATGATATTTAAAGCTTAATTTCAAGAAAACCGATTATGAAAATTATGCATGAATAAGCTAAAATCCCAATTGAAACCAAGATACTCATTTTACAATAAGTTCCTAATCTTGAATGACCTTTATGAATGATTGACTTCTCTTTTCTTAGTTTCTTTCAAAGTATTCGTGTCATTTCTTTTGCTTTTCTCAAATAATACTTGAAACTTAACTTGATTTAAACTATTAACGTGCTTAACTATGATTTTATATTATCAAGACATACTTAATGAGAACCCTTAAACTAACAATAGCAACCCACAATATGTAACATAAATTATAATGCAAGAACAATAAAATAACAAGAGTTTCTTTGATAATATTAAACATCTTTTAGAAGTATTCTTAAAAATAGTTTTATTTATTTTAAGAATGAAACTTTGTTTTACAACTATACTGTAAAAAACATTCCAAAATTTATGTATAATTTTATTTTATTTAAAATAATCTACATTGTCTTGAAAAATTATTTTCACTTCAAAACTTGTTAAACATGTTTTTGAATTTAAAAAGCGATTTTATGTTCTAAAAAACTGTTTTTAAAAAATAGTTTCAAAACGAGTCAAAGGCTTGTTTAACAATACTTTTTCCTAAGTGGATCATTTATGTAAAATGGCAAAATATTATGTTTTACATGTCACAAATTTATTGAGTATAAGTATTGGAACCTAAACCAATAATATTTCCATTCAAGTATAATTTGCTTGCTTTATTTTAAGAGTAATTTGATATTACATAAGTTTTCTTAAATATGAAAAAATAGCTTTTTCTATGAGTTAAAATGAAGTTATTTTATAAATATTTGACTTTTATATTAAGTTGTTTGAAGTAATAGATTGAAAAAAAAAAAAGTTAAAACAATAGTGTCCTAAGCAATTTGGACGAGTTGACCTAACTCAACTGATATTTTGATGGGTTTGAACAAATATTTTTAATACTCAAATTAAACTTAATTAAGTTTTCTCAACTCAAGTTCAATTTGGGTTAGACTTGAGTTAAGGTCGAAATAACTCAAGTCTAATCCAAACCCCATTTAATGTTTTTATAATGTTTATGTCATACATAATAACATTCATTTTATTTTTAATTTTTTTAAAATATCAAATTCTAATTATATTATATACTTTTTCATTTTTAGAAAGATATATAATTTTATTTTTATTTTTTTATTATTATCTTGAATTTTCCTCTTATTTACTATTTAAATTTTAGTATAAATATATAAGTTTTGTTTTTTCTTTCAAACATAAATTTGTTTTTGAAAATAGTTGTCAAACCGACTTTCTATTTTCATTTTTTTAAAATAATAAAGCAAAAACAAAATTATGTTTTCGTTTTCAAAAAGCACCTTGGGTATAAATATAAAAGGGTATAACATTCCTTATTCTTCTTCGTTAACTAATATTTGGTTTTAGAATCCTTATTCTTATTTGTTAACTAATATTTGGTCATAGAAAAGTTCACAATTCATGTCATACAACTTTCTCAAATTGGTGAATTTTCAATGTATAATAGATGGTGAAATGTAATATGTTCTTTGACATATCCTCTTTGAGATATCGAAAGTTGGAAATCAATGGCATGTTTTGAAAGTGTTTTTTAATTTAAAAATATATATTTGGATATGCTTTTCGAAAATATGTTTTTGAAAAGAAATATTCGAAAATATGAATATTTTGAAAACAGAACACTATTTTTTTCAAAAATCAGTCAACAAATCCATTGTTGATATTCAACTATTTAAGTTTCTAAAATATAATTTTATTCCTATTTTTTAGGAATTGTTTTAAGAAAAAATTTGGTAATTTATTCTAAAAATGAATTATTTTTCAAAATAAGTTTAAAATATTTCAAATGTTTTAAAGAAAATACTTTGTAAAATTATTTAAAAGAAAAATACTTTGTGAACACGTTTGGCCATGATAAGTTGAGAAAGTAGCTTTTTTTATTTTTTACTTAAGTTTATATAATTAATTAAAATATTTTTAAAATAGAGAATTAAAAATCATCACTCTTTTATTCACCAAATAAAAACAGAATTTAAAATAATAAAAATAAATAACAATATCTCTTATTCATGACTGATCATCATAAATAAAGAACAACAAATAGATATGTCTCATCAATACCTATAATCTACCACCTCGATTCATAAAATCCCAACCCAAATGAAAAAATTCTAATGCTTGAAGAGAGCCATTGCAGCCAAGACCAGCGACGACAACATCACAGCGCCGGAGAGGCCGGACGAATGCGCCGATCCTGCATCCATTCCCGGTGCCGGTGCTGGTGCTCCAGCGAAATCCTGAGCAGAAACGGTGGCGGAAGCGAAGATTGCGGCCACAATGAAGGCGACGGCGATGGCATTGAATGTGATTGCTTGAGCCATTGTGAGAAATCGAGAGGCTAAGAGCAAAGGAAATTGATTTGAAATCGGAGAAAGGCGGAGTGATTGATGGAATGAGAGGGTGGAGGTGGTGAATTTATAGGGGTTTGGGAGAAGGCGTGTGGGACCAGATCAATTGAGTAGAGCGACAGGAAGCTGCGGGTCGTGGACTTCGTCCGTGTGTAAGGTAGGCGGTTGCTGGCTCTTGCCTTCAAAGAAAACTCACCTGCTAAATTTGAAATTCTTATTCTATAAGAAATCCATAAAAATAATTGTTGAAAATTTTATGCAACTTTTAATAGTCTTCTTTCCCCACCCCCGCCCCGCCACCACCGCGGGGAAAAAATACATCAAAAGAATAAATAAATAAATATTTAAAATTAATAAATTATATATATATATATATATATATATATATATATATATATATATATATATATATATATATATATTTCTTTAAATTTATTTTATTAATTTTATTTAGAAGATTAAATAATTTAAAAACATATAAATTTTTAATGAATTGTAATTATATTTGTTTTCTTCATATTTCTTATAATGAAATTGAATATGAATATAAGAAATCATTTTTTGTAAAAAAGAAAAATTTCTACTTAGTGATATTTTTAGAAATTAAAAATATGAATATTCTCAATCCATTTTTTATATTTTCAAAACAAAAAATATTCATACTTATTTATTTTCAATTATTATTCAAATTTATATAATTAATCTTTGATTTCAGGACAATAAATATGTTAAATATGTCAAAAAAATTATTAAATATGTTTTTGAGTTTGAAAAATAACTTTTTGTTTTTACAAACAATTGTGAAACAAACTCTAGATTTTCATTTAATAATATAATTTCACGAGTTATAATTAATATTATAAAAAAATTATTGTTATGTTTTATTGTATAAAACCATATTGAGTATTTTTAACCATCATTTTATTTTACATAAAAAACTTCAAAATATTTTATTTTTATGTGTTGAAAGTGATATTTTTTTTAACTTACATTTTAAGCAACTTTTAAATTAAAAGTTTCTTTTAATAAAATTACTTTTCAAGCATAAAAGGAAAATTTTCACTTATTAAAAGTCAATATAAATGGGTTAAGAAAACAATCCTCCTAAGTTAGAATTGTCGTGTTAGGATTTCTTTACTTTATGCTAAACAATTATAACCTTAATTCCTACATAACAATCATAACCCTAATTCCTTAATCATGCAAATAAAACCCTAATTTTGCATAAATTATAATGGTCAAGGATTTTAGAACAATATGATTTTTCACAATCACATTATTAAGAAAAGACATACCTTTTAATTCGTAGAAACTGTGTTTTTGTCCCTCAACTGTTTCACCCTTAAGTTTTCTCTTGTGCGTATTATTGATGAAATAGAAAGTTTATTTTATAGGGTGGAGAGAGGACTAATTTCATTGTAGAAATAGAAGTGCACTTTCCATCAAAGTGCTTTTAATTTAGGAAACTAACTTCTTAAAAATTGACCTATAGATTTTAGATTTATTATTTATTAAATTATAATATTTAATTTGATATTTAAATAAATATCATATAATAATATACACATGTGTCATATAAAATTCTTACATATCGTACTTAAAACTGTTTTGACTTGTAACTTTTATTAAAATATATATATATATATATATATATATATATATATATATTTAAATTCTATTAAAAAATGAGTTTCTACACATTCATGTAAAACTAATTACAAAATAAAAATCTTTTAAAAATAATTTAAGTTTAATGCATTCACTATCAAATGTAATACATAAGATGATCAAATGTAGTATTTATATTATTAAAAAATAGTACATGAATGGTTGTATCTTTGACAAAAAAAAGTACATAAAATACTAATATTTTTAAATCGGTGCTTAAAATTTGTATTTTATAAACTTGAGTTCCTATTTTGTAGTTTTTTTTTCATATGGATGTATTTGAATATTGTATCAAAAAATTTAAAATAAATCCAATTATATACCATTTAAGAGAGTTATAATATCATAATTATGAAACAAAACTAATTTAATTAAGCAAAACACAATAAGTGATTAATTGAATTCTAAACCTTTTTCGAAAAATACATTTGATTAAACAACTAATAGTTCAATGAATATAAAGAGATAAGGCCGTAGAGATGAAAATTTGGTTTAGTGGTTTGGTAACTCCCATCTATATCCACTACTCCTTAACCTCATTCCAAGTAAGGGTTCCACTATATCAAGGTTTCCACTAAACTCTTTAAGTTTACACTTGGATTCAATGGCTCAAATGGGCACATACAAATCTTCTTAAAGTTCAACACCAACTTGAAGTTTCACACTCAAATTTACTAAAAAAAAAATGGGGGTTTAAAGTGCATTTGACATAACACAATAAATGTTTGAATACATGAGAAGTTAGGATAAATACACATGGGGTGCACTAAAAATGAATTTGCAAGTGAAAAATTTTGATGCACTAAAGAAAAAGAGAGCTTTGACTGAGAGAAACAAGTAGGTAGAGAGAGTTTAATGCAAATATAAGCTTTTTATTTATAAGTTTTCAACCTTAGATACCTCAAATATCACCTACTACCTTTATCGGTCAAGCTCCAATTTGACTAGTTGACTAGTCATTTGATAATTAATACACAATAGGTAATCATTAATCTTTTGTAGGGTTTGACTAGACCTTAATGGGGAAAGTGGTTGCCTTGATAAAAAAATGCAGACTTTTTGGAAGAGAAAGAAAGTTTTCTCATACCCTTAATCGATCCTCAATTGAGAAAGGTTCAATGGATTCCTAATTAGTTGAACCGGTTTAGGACCCCCTTAATAGATTAGATCATTTTTGGCTTTAAACCTATATATCTTTATGAAATCTTTTTAACATCTAGGCAACATTTTTAGGTACCTCTATAGGTTAATTTGGGATCAATTTGCGTAAGGTTTTTGAAAATATACTCGAATTTTAATAAAATATGATATTTAAAGTTTAATTTCAAGAAAACCGATTATGAAAATTATGCATGAATAAGCTAAAATCCCAATTGCACCTAAGATATTCATTTTACAATAAGTTCCTAATCTTGAATGACCTTTATGCATGATTGACTTCTCTTTTCTTAGATTCTTTTAAAGTATTCGTGTCATTTCTTTTGTTTTTCTCAAATAATACTTCAAACTTAACTTGATTTAAACTATTAACGTACTTAACTATGATTTTTTATTATCAAAACATACTTAAAGAGAACCCTTAAACTAACAATAGCAACCCACAATATGTAACATAAATTATAATGCAAGAACAATAAAATAACAAGAGTTTCTTTGATAATATTAAACATCTTTTAGAAGTATTCTTAAAAATAGTTTTATTTATTTTAAGAATGAAATTTTGTTTTACAACTAAACTATAAAAAAAATTCCAAAATTTATGTATAATTTTATTTTATTTTAAATAATCTACATTGTCTTGAAAAATTATTTTCACTTCAAAACTTGTTAAACATGTTTTTGAATTTAAAAAGCGATTTTATGTCCTAAAAAAATGTTTTTTAAAAAAAGTTTCAAAACAAGTCAAAGGCTTGTTTAACAACACTTTTTCCTAAGTGGATCATTTATGTAAAATGGCAAAATATTATGTTTTACGTGTCACAAAATTATTGAGTATAAGTATTGGAACCTAAACCAATAATATTTCCATTCAAGTATAATTTGCTTGCTTTATTTTAAGAGTAATTTGATATTACAAAAGTTTTCTTAAATATGAAAAAAATAGCTTTTTCTATGAGTTAAAATGAAGTTATTTTAGAAACATTTGACTTTTATATTAAGTTGTTTGAAGTAATAGATTGAAAAAAAAAAAAGAAGTTAAAAAGGTAGTGTCCTGTGCAATTTGGATGGGTTGACCTAACTCAACTTGATATTTGGATGAGTTTGGATAAATATTTTTAATACTCGGATTGAACTTAATTAAGTTTTCTCAACTCAAGTTCAATTTGGGTTAGACTTAAGTTAAGGTCCGATTAACTCAAGTCTAATCCAAACCCTATTTAATGTTTTTATAATGTTTATATTATACATAACAATATTCGTTTTATATACTTTTTATATATTTTTTAAATATCAAATTCTAATTATATTATATACTTTTTCATTTTTAGAAAGATATATAATTTTATTTTTTACTTTTTATTATTATCTTGAATTTTCCCGTATTTACTATTTAAATTTTAGTATAAATATATGATTTTGTTTTTTTTTCAAACATAAATTTGTTTTTTAAAATAGTTGCCAAACGGAATTTCTATTTTCATTTTTTTAGAAAATAATAAAGCAAAAACAAAACTATGTTTTCGTTTTCAAAAAGCACCTTGGGTATAAACATAAAAGGGTATAACATTCCTTATTCTTCTTCGTTAATTAACATTTGGTATTAGAATCCTTATTCTTATTTGTTAACTAATATTTGGTCATAGAAAAGTTTACAACATATCCTTTTTGAGATCTCCAAAGTTGGAAATCAATGGCATGTTTTGAAAGTGTTTTTAAATTTAAAAATATATATTTTGATGTTTTTCAAAAACATGAATATTTTGAAAATAGAACATTGTTGATATTTAACTATTTAAGTTTCTAAAATATAATTTTATTCCTATTTTTTAGGAATTGTTTTTAAAAAATATTTTTGGTAATTTATTCTAAAAATGAATTATTTTTCAAAATAAATTTAAAATATTTTTGGATGTTTTTTTTTAAAAATACTTCCTAAATTTTTTTTTAAAAATACTTTGTGAACACGTTTAGCCATGATAAGTTGATAAAGTAGCGCTTTTTTATTTATTTAAGTTTATATAATTAATTAAAATATTTTTTAAATAGAGAATTAAAAATCATCACTCTTTTATTCACCAAATAAAAACAAAATTTAAAATAATAAAAATAAATAATAATCTCTCTTATTCATGACTGATCATCACAAATAAAGAACAATAAATAGATATGTATCATCAATTCCTATAATCTACCACCTCAATTCATAAAATCCCAACCCCAAAAAAAATTTCAAAATCTAATGCTTGAAGAGAGCCATTGCAGCCAAGACCAGCGACGACAACTGTTGAAAATTTTGGATACAATGGAGAAAGGAAACACTCTCACACACTCACTTTGATACAATATAAGAACAAGAAGAAGAAGAACACAAGAAAGGCTCAAACAAGTTCTTGGAACTTTGTCCAAAGACTCTATTTCCTCCCACCTCTAGAAATCTTTTGGGAACTAAATGGAAATAGTCTTGGGATTGATCAAGCCTTTTCACTTTTCTGCATGAGATTTCAAAAAGAAGAAAAGTCATATATATAGCACTCTTAGGGTTGAAAAAAGGTTACAAGGATGAGAAAAAACTCATTGTCTTCCTCAATCTCTTCATCTTTGTAACATTCAAAATTAAATCATATGTTTAATTCACACATTAAACATGATTTAATCTCAAAATGTGTAACTCTCTTACACTTAACCTCTTAAGTTTATAAAGTTACAAAGATGAGAAGACTCATTGTCTTCCTCAACCTCTTCATCTTTGTAACATTCAAAATTAAATCATATGTTTAATTCACACATTAAACATGATTTAATCTCAAATGTGTAACTCTCTTACAACAACATCACAGCGCCGGAGATGCCGGACGAATGCGCCGATCCGGCATCCATTCCCGGTGCAGGTGCTGGTGCTCCAGCGAAATCCTGAGCAGAAACGGTGGCGGAAGCGAAGATTGCGGCCACAATGAAGGCGACGGCGATGCCATTGAATGTGATTGCTTGAGCCATTGTGAGAAATCGAGAGGCTAAGAGCAAAGGAAATTGATTTGAAATCGGAGAAAGGCGGAGTGATTGGTGGAATGAGAGGGTGGAGGTGGTGAATTTATAGGGGTTTGGGAGAAGGCGTGTGGGACCAGATCAATTGAGTAGAGCGACGGGAAGCTGCGGGTCGTGGACGCGGTCCGTGTGTAAGGTAGGCGGTTGCTGACTCTTACCTTCAAAGAAAACTCACCTGCTAAATTTGAAATTCTTCTTCAATAAGAAATCCATAAAAATAATTGTTGAAAAATTTTATGCAACTTTTAATAGTATTTAATAGTCCCCCTCCCTCCCCCCTCTTCATATAGGCTAAGGGAAAAAAATACATCAAAATATATATATATATATATATATATATATATATATATATCTTCAAATTTATTTTATTAATTTTACCCAAAAGACTAAAATTTTAATTAATTGTAATTATATTTATTTTCTTTGTATTTCTTATAATGAAATTGAATATGAATATAAGAAAATCATTTTTTGTAAAAAAAAATTATATTTCTACTTGGTGATATTTTTAGAACAGAAGTCTGATTAAAAATTTTAATATTCTCAATCCATTTTTTATATTTTCAAAAAAAAAAATATTTATACTTCTTTATTTTCAATTATTATTCAGATTTATATAATTAATCTTTGATTCTAGGACAATAAATATGTTAAATATGTCAAAAAAAATTATTAAATATTTTTTTGAGTATGAAAAATAACCCTTTTTGTTTTTACAAACAATTGTGAAACAAACTCTAGATTTTCATTTAATAATATAATTTCACGTGTTATGATTAATATTATAAAAAAAATTATTGTTATGTTTTATTGCATAAAACCACATTGAGTATTTTTAACCATCATTTTATTTTACATAATATAGACTTTATATGGAAAGTTATATATATATATATATATATATATATATATATATATATATATATATATATATATATATATATATCATTAAAAACTTCAAAATATTTTATTTTTATGTGTTAAAAGTGATATTTTTTTAACTTACATTTTAAGCAACTTTTAAATTAAAAGTTTCTTTTAATAAAATTACTTTTCAAGCATAAAAGGAAAATTTTCACTTATTAAAAGTCAATATAAATGGGTTAAGAAAACAATACTCCTAAGTTAGAATTGTTGTGTTAGAGTTTCTTTAATCTATGCAGAACGATTATAACCTTAATTATTGCATAACAATCACAACCCTAATTCCTTAATTATGCAAATAAAACCCTAATTTTGCATAAATTATAATGGCCAAGGATTTTAGACCAATATGATTTTTCACAATCACATTATTAAGAAAAGACATACCTTTAATTCGTAGAAACTGTGTTTTTGTCCCTCAACTCTTTCACCCTTAAGTTTTCTTTTATGCGTATTATTGATGGAATAGAACTTTTATTTTATAGGGTGGAGAGAGGACCAATTTCATTGTAGAAATAGAAGTGCACTTTCCTTCAAATTGATTTTAATTTAGGAAACTAACTTCTTAAAAACTGACCTATAGATTTTAGATTTATTATTTATTAAATTATAATATTTAATTTGATATTTAAATAAATATCATATAATAATATACACATGTGTCATATAAAATTCTTACATATCGTACTTAAGACTGTTTTGACTTACTTGTAACTTTTATTAATATATATATATATATATATATATATATATATATATATATATATATATATATATATATATATATATTTAAATTCTATTAAGAAAAATGAGTTTCTACACACTCATGTAAAAATAATTACAAAATAAAAATCTTTTAAAAATAATTTAAGTTTAATGCATTCACTAATCAAATACGTAAGATGATCAAATGTAGTACTTATATTATTAAGAAGTAGTACATGAATAGTTGTATCTTTGACAAAAAAAGTACATGAAATATTAATTATTTTTAGACCAGTACTTAAAATTTGTATTTTATAAACTTGAGTTCTTATTTTGTAGTTTTTTTTTTCATAGGAATGTATTTGAATATTGTATCAAAAATTTTAAAATAAATCCAATTATATACCATTTAAGAGTGTTATAATATCATAATTATGAAACAAAATTAATTTAATTAAGCAAAACACAAGAAGTGATTAATTGAATTCTAAACTTTTTTTGAAAAATACATTTGATTAAACAACTAATAGTTCAATGAATATAAAGAAATAAGGCTAGAGAGATGAAAATTTGGTTTAGTGGTTTGGTAACTCCTATCTATATCCACTTCTCCTTAACCTCATTCCAAGTAAGGGTTCCACTATATCAAGGTTTCAACCAAACTCTTTAAGTTTACACTTGGATTCAATGGTTCAAATGGGCACATACAAATCTTTTTAAAGTCCAACACCAACTTGAAGTTTCACACTCAATTTTACTAAAAAAAAATGGGAAAAAAAATTCTACTTTGTTATATTTTTTGAACAGAAATCTGATTAAAAATTTTAATATTCTCAATCCATTTTTTATAGTTTCAAAAAAAATAATTTATTTATACTTCTTTATTTTCAATTATTATTCAAATTTATATAATTATTCTTTGATTTCAGGAAAATAAATATGTTAAATATGTCAAAAAAAATTATTAATTTTTTTTTAGTCTGAAAAATAACTTTTTGTTTTTACAAACAATTGTGAAACAAACTTTGGATTTTCATTTGATAATATAATTTCATGTGTTATGATTAATATTATAAAAAAAATTATTGTTATGTTTTATTGTATAAAACCACATTGAGTATTTTTAACCATCTTTTTATTTTACATAATAAAGACTTTATATAGAAAGTTAAATGTATATATATATCATTAAAAACTTCAAAATATTTTATTTGTATGAGTTGAAAGTGATATTTTTTTAACTTACATCTTAAGCAAATTTTAAATTAAAAGTTTCTTTTAATAAAATTACTTTTCAATCTTAAAAGGAAAATTTTCACTTATTAAAAGTCAATATAAATGGGTTAAGAAAACAATCCTCCTAAGTTAGAATTGTTGTGTTAGAGTTTCTTTAATTTATGCCGATTATAACCTTAATTCTTGCATAACAATCACAACCCTAATTCGTTAATTATGCAAATAAAACCCTAATTTTGCATAAATTATAATGGCCAAAGATTTTAGACCAGTATGATTTTTCACAGTCATATTATTAAGAAAAAAAAACATACCTTTAATTTGCAATAAAAAAACATACCTTTAATTTGTAAAAACTATGTTTATGTCCCTCAACTCTTTCACCCTTAAGTTTTCTCTTATGTGTATTATTGATGAAATAGAGTGTTTATTTTATAGGGTGGAGAGAGGACCAGTTTCATTGTAGAAATAGAAGTGCACTTTCCATCAAAATGCTTTTAATTTAGGAAACTAACTTCTTAAAAACTGACCGATAGATTTTAGATTTATTATTTATTAAATTATAATATTTAATTTGATATTTAAATAAATATCATATAATAATATACACATGTGTCATATAAAATTCTTACATATCGTGCTTAGACTGTTTTGACTTACTTGTAACTTTTATTAATATATATATATTTTTAAATTCTATTAAAAAAAAAGTGAGTTTCCACACACTCATGTAAAAATGATTACAAAATAAAAATCTTTTAAAAATAATTCAAGTTTTATGCATTCACTAATACCTAAGATGATTAAAAGTAATACCTATATTATTAAAAAGTAATTCACGAAAGATCATATCTTTGACCAAAAAGTATATGAAATGCTAATTATTTTTAGATAGGTACTTGAAATTTGTATTTTATAAACTTGAGTTCCTATTTTATAGTTTTTTTTCATATGGGTGCATTTGAATATTGTATCAAAAAATTTAAAATAAATCCAATAATATACCATTTAAGAGTATTATATTATCGTAATTGTGAAACAAAACTAATTTAATTAAGCAAAACACAAAAAAAATGATGAATTGAATTCTAAACTTTTTTCGAAAAATACATTTGATTAAATAACTAATAGTTCAATGAATATAAAGAGATAATGCTAGAGAAATGCAAACTTGGTTTAGTGGTTTGGTAACTCCCATCTACATCCCCTTTTCCTCAACCTTATTCTAATTAAGGGTTTCACTATATCAAGGGTTCAACCAAAGTCTTTTAAGTTTACACTTGGATTTAGTGGTTCAAATGGGCACATACAAATCTTCTTAAAGTTCAACACCAACTTGAAGTTTCACACTCAAATTTACTAAAAAAAAATGGGGGTTTAAAGTGCATTTGACATAACACAATAAATGTTTGAATACATGAGAAGTTAGGATAAATACACATGGGGTGCACTAAAAATGAATTTGCAAGTGAAAAAATTTGATGCACTAAAGAAAAAGAGAGCTTTGACTGAGAGAAACAAGTAGGTAGAGAGAGTTTAATGCAAATATAAGCTTTTTATTTATAAGTTTTCAACCTTAGATACCTCAAATATCACCTACTAGCCTTTATCGGTCAAGCTCCAATTTGACTAGTTGACTCGTCATTTGATAATTAATACACAACAGGTAATCATTAATCCTTTATAGGGTTTGACTAGACCTTAACGGGGAAAATGGTTGCCTTGATCATGCAGAATTTCTGGAAAAAATAAATTTTTTTTATACCCTTAATCGATCCTCAATTGAGAAAGATTCAATTGATTCTTAATTAGTTGAATCGGTTCAAGACCCCCTTGATCGATTAGACCATTTTTGGCTTAAAACCTATATATATTTCAAATATATTTTTAACACCTAGGCAACATTTTTAGGTACCTCTATAGGTTAATTTGGGATCAATTTGCATAAGGTTTTTGAAAATATGCTCGAGTTTTGATAAAATATGATATTTAAAGCTTAATTTCAAGAAAACCGATTTTGAAAGTTATGCATGAATAAGCTGAAATCCCAAGTGTGCCCAAGATATTCATTTTACAATAAGTTCCTAATCTTGAATAGCTTTTATGCATGAATGACTTCTCTTTTCTTAGATTCTTTCAAAGTATTTGTGTCCTTTCTTTTGTTTTTCTCGATTAATTCTTGAAACTTAACTTGATTTAAAATGTTAACATACTTAACTATGGTTTGTTACTATCAAAACATATTTAAAAAGAACCCTTAAACTAATAATAGCAACCATCAATATTAAAGCATATATAACATAAATTATAATGCAAGAACAATAAAATAACAAAAGTTTCTTTGATAATATTAAACATCTTTTAGAAGTATTCTTAAAAATAGTTTTATTTATTTTAAGAATAAAATTGTTTTTTACAACTAAACTGTAAAACAAATTCCAAAATTTATTTATAATTTTGTTTTATTTTAAATAATCTACATTGTCTTGAAAAATTATTTTCACTTCAAAACTTGTTAAACATGTTTTTGAATTTAAAAAGCGATTTTATGTTCTAAAAAACTGTTTTTAAAAAATAGTTTCAAAACAAGTCAAAGGCTTGTTTAACAATACTTTTTCCTAAGTGGATCATTTATGTAAAATGGCAAAATATTATTTTTTACATGTCACAAAATTATTGAGAATAATTATTGGGACCTAAACCAATAATATTTCCATTCAAGTATAATTTGCTTGCTTTATTTTAAGAGTAATTTGATATTACAAAAGTTTTCTTAAATATGAAAAAATAAGCTTTTCTATGAGTTAAAATGAAGTTATTTTAGAAACATTTGACTTTTATATTAAGTTGTTTGAAGTAATAGATTGAAAAAAAAAAAGTTAAAAAAGTAGTGTCATGTGCAATTTGGACGGGTTGAACTAACTCAACTTGATATTTGGGTGGGTTTGGACAAATATTTTTAATACTCGGATTGAACTTAATTAAGTTTTCTCAACTCAAGTTCAATTTGGGTTGGACTTGAGTTAAGATCCGAATAACTCAAGTCTAATCCAAACCCTATTTAATGTTTTTATAATGTTTATATCATACAAAACAACATTCGTTTTATTTTTAATTTTTGTAAAATATCAAATTCTAATTATATTATATACTTTTTAATTTTTAGAAAGATATATAATTTTGTTTTTATTTTTTATTATTATCTTGAATTTTCATCTTATTTACTATTTAAATTTTGGTATAAATATGTAATTTTTTTTATAAAAAAAAATACTATAGATGGATTATGAACCATACAACTTAATCAACCTGACCAACCTGAGTTTAACCTACTCAACTTGAGTTTAACCCGATTAACCCAAGTTTGGCTCAACCAACTTGAGTTTTAAAAAATGAGATTAAGGTGGTGTTTATTTTTTTGGCTTTCTGCTTAAAACAATTTATTTTCAAAATTTAGGTTGTTTGTTTTTCTACTTTTTTTATGATTTATTATAAACTTTTTACTAAATAGATAAAACCAAAATATGTAACTTTTTCTACATAAAAAAAATAACCTATTAGTTTTTCTGTACTTTTTAATACTTAATAAAAATAAAAGGGAGAATTACCCTTAAGGATAGGCTGGGGAAAAAAATGACTGAAAAGGGTGGGTAAGTTTGATAATTCCTTTGAAGGCCTTATATTTTTATTAGACTAATTTACCCTCGATTTGACCATTGAACCAGCCATTGTCAGACGATTGCTCCATTTGGATCTACCTCGATTTTTCCCTTCATTTCTTCCATTCTTTCCCAAACTTACACCCCCCCTTCTTTCCAAATCCTCAATTCGAAACAAACCCTAAATTCCTCGAAACAAGCATCTGGTTAGGGTTCTGATACTGAAAATTAGGATTGGGGCCGCTAGGGTTTCCGGTCCCCATTCCGTACTGTTGTTGGGAGGTTTTCTGTAAATTTTTTGGTGTTTTAATGTTCGTGTTTTTGCAAATTTGATGGGTTTGATGTGTCATTGTTTAACGTGAAATCATTATGTAATTATTTTTGGTTTTTTTTAATGGTTGGAATTTTGGGGTTTGGCGTAGGTTTTCGATTATGCTGGGATTTTGAGATGGCATTTTCATGTTTGGGCTGAGATTAATTTTGGTTTTTGAAGTTATCAAATAGTGAGGTTTTGCTCAATATCCACTGGGGTGTTTTGATTTGAACACTTTTGGGCATGTGCATAATGACTTAGAAAATGTTGGATTGAAACATCAGTCACTGAGTTTAATTTATTTCCTTTGATCTTTGGAGGAATATGTTTGTATTCCATAGATCTGAGTTTAATTTATTTCCTTTGATCTTTGAGTTTAAGCAACAGTTATTTCGTTTTTACCTTCATTACAATTGCACAAATAATATGCCAGTGAAGAAAGAAATTGAAAATCTGCTTGCTGGAAAAGTATATGTAAATTTTTAAAAATGACGGATGCTATTGTTGTTAGAATAAAAAATCAAGGGGAAGCGTAAACTCAGACTTTTGTCTGTAGTGTTACATAGATTTAACCCATTGAAACTTTAGGGGATTTTTGATACATTCCAAAGTTCACTGAAATGAGGTAGACACCGGTCACAGTTTAGGGGGTGGTATATGTAATCTCACAAAAGTTGATACCAGGGTACCAACTTGGCTATTTCTTAGACTGATATATAGCTAAACAGAACCATGGCCCATGGGTCCCTTCATTTGAGATTACAAGCTATTGTAGAGGACTCTTTTGAGAAATGGTGATGGAAAAGAGAAAAGCTATTCCATTTTTATGATAGGTGAATGCATGTCCCACCTATATTTGTAGATTAAACGATATGAGCAAAGCCATGGGATATGGGATGGGTTCTCAAAACTAACCAGTTACGAAGTGCCAACAAATGTTGTTTAAGTTTTAGGTTCACAAAATGTGTAAGATAAATTATCTTATTGCAAACAGCAGGCCCTACCTAAACTTTTAAATCTATAGTGGGGCAAAATCACCACCCAAGAAGCAAGGGGAGGAAGTAGTAGAAATCAAAAAACAATTAAAGGGCAAGGTCACTGAGTGTACCTAGTTGGGTTGCGAGTAGGAGCCCAAAGAATACATATGACAATCAAGAGCGCAAATGAAAGCAGATTCCAGAAAGCTGGAATAATCCAGGCAATTTCCCAAGGCTCACTTGATGGGTCACTTGCATTGAAGTATAGCTGAACCAACAGAAGTTGGAGGAGCTTGAATTAGAAGTATCAATTGGAATAATACTTACCTACACCACTGTTTTTTTTTTTCATAAGCTAAGAAAATTTTCATTTTATTTAGTATTATTCTCCTAAAATTAACCTCCTATAATAATCAACTTAGACACCATTGCCAGTGTTGTCAAGGGTCATGGAATTAATGATTCCCCAGAAGTTATTTTTGAACAGAACAAGGGGGAAAAACTACCTCATAACCTATCCATGCAATAGAGAGCACCACAGAAACTGCAAGTGAATTAGTAAACTTTCGATAGAGCTCAAGTTTAGCCATGCTTCTCCGCATCTGCATTTTAAATAGACAGAAATGGAACAGAAGATAATCATTTTGAAGGTTGCAACAAGTAAAATTGAGGTATAATTCATAATGATTCAAGAATGACCATAGAAAATTATTGAATCAAGTGGTCCATATGTTACACTACACATTTTTGTTATGATATAACTGATGTCTATAGTTATTGTAACATGTTATTAATTAAATTAATCTATCATATATTACATACAATAACCGAAAACAACTTAAACAAATTCTAGGGTCCATATTGAGACAGTAACAAAACCAGAAAAAGGAGGCTGAAACAGAAAGGTTACCTGAAGTTTCTCTAAAGTTTTGAGGTAGTGTTGGTGCTTTTCTTGAAAATGGCATTGTAACCATCTACCCAATCTGAATAGAGTAGGACTAATTTTTGGTTTCACTGTGGTTACTTTGATTTTTTTCATGGGCTGTTTGGGCATGTGTTTCTTGGTTTCAAAAGCTCAGTTTGAACTGAAGATGTGATAGGTATCAAACATTGGGAATTTGATGTTGACAATTTCAGTTGGTCCAAGGAATATGCTTTTGTTGAATAGATTGGTGGAATTGAGCTGATGTTGATTCTCTTGTTGAAAATGATGTTGACAATTTCAATGGCTCTGTGTGTTTTTAGTAGCATGTATGTAACTGTATTTGGGATCACTAATAGTAGTTAAACCAAAATAAATAATGGTACAATACAAATGCCCTACATTTACAATACAAGTGCACTAGAAGTACAATATATTACAACATTACTTGATTCATTATACATTTAATTATGACAATTGATTATTTGATATAAATTCCATAGTGCAGTATGGAGTATAATACATGGATAAAAGGAAAAAAAACAATACAATACAACCAGGTTTGAACATTATTTTAATTAGTATTATTTTATTTTGACTATATTAATGTTTGACATTGTTGTTTAATTTGACCGTTTTAATTTTAATTTTATATTATCATTTATTTACTTTTACAAGAGATCAAAATAAATAGTCGATGCTCCAGCAAAAAACTTAGACATCTACTTGATGAGCTAAGTGATGAAAAGAAGAGTATAATTCAACATATTGGCTTTGGTGGATTACTTCAACTCTCTTCCACAGAGATAAGGCATAGCTTATGTAGATGGATAATAACTCATTTCAATATAGCCCACTGTAGGTTAGACATAGGACAAGAAAGGCAATTTCCAATAACTTGTTCTGATGTAGGTGAAATTCTGGGTATTCCATATATTGGTAGGAGGCTCCTACTTTCACCCACCAATAGGAATAATAGGATGGAAAACCTATCAGATCTTAGAGAGAGGCTGATTTTAATGGAAGACATGGCCGAGTTCAAAAAATTGTTTATCTTCTTCTCATGTGCTACATTACTTGCTCCAACATCAAAGTTGGATGGTAGTCATGAGTTGTGGTGTACTTTGATGGCTGGAGACTTTGACATCAATGTTAATTGGGGTCAATTTGTACTTGACACACTGGTTGCTGGAATTAGACATTTTCGATTGGGTAAAGGCTCATGGTTTACAGGTTGCCTTATTTTTTTACAGGTAGATACCTTTTTTTATTAAATGCTGAAGGTTTTCATATCATTTTCTATGTTTTAACAAGTCTTTTCTAAATAACGTATTGATGTGTGGAATATTTGTGTTTCAGCTTTTTTATGTAAATAAATTTTACATTCCAACCATGTTGGTGCCACGTACCATCCCAATATGTGCAGCGTGGACTGATGACTTGATGAAGAAAAGGGTGCATGCCGAATTGCATGATTATGGTGATTATGGACTAGCTGATGTAAGAGACAATTTTCTTTCAACATTTTCGTTTATTTTCTGTGGACCCCGCATTTCGTGCTCATGCGTTCCCCACTCGATGGCGAGCTCGATTTTTATTTGAAAAATGATTTTTATTGATTATTTGAAAAATGACTTGGAGTCGCCACTTATTTTTGTTTTATTTTTAAAGGGTAAACAAAATAAGAAAGAAAAACCCTAAGTGTGACTCCTTATTTTGGAAAAGGCGATCTACGAAAAACCGGATCAGGTTCGGGGGTCAGGTTACCTATCGGGAAGGTACGGTAGAGACCGTAGCACCCCTCTAGGTCCCTAAAGTCGGGTCTCTACTAATGAGATGAAGCTAATGTGGCAGTCAATAAGAAAATCAATGAACACTTAAATCGATCATGCACAATAGGGTGATCAGAATATGCAAATAGAATGATCAGAACGAGAATGAGTGCATACCTGGACCTCCAGTCACCCATGCGCTATCAATGAAATAGAGTTAGTACGCAATGAATATTAAAATATAGCACATGTGTCACTAAACCAAGTAATAAACCATCAAATGTCACACTTCAATTCACTCAAATTCATTTTCAAAATTTTGATGTGGGGCCCCCACCAAAGCCCTTTTATTTTACATGAATCAATTCCATAAATTCCATCACTTGGAATTACGGAATTTAATTCCTGCTTATTTTTAAAACATTTTTAAAAACAAAGAAAATGCAAAAGTGGCTCGCCGAAAAGAAAATGGCGGTCAAATTTTATTGAAATTGAGACTCTTAGGTGTTCCTGAAAATTCTAAGGATGAAAGATGAGAAAATGGAGATTATTTGAAAATCAGATTTTTTTAGAAAATGCTTGCAAAATGGGATTAGGAACAATTATTAAAACAGAGAATGAGGGAGTAAAAGGTGGTGGCACATGGTCAAAGGCTGTATGTCCTAGGTGGCCATGCGGAAAGTGCGGTCTCCTGTAGCTTTTGTAGAATCCATTCTCTCTCCACTTCTCACCCCATGAATACATGTGAACTAAGTCTTGCAACGCCCCAGATTGAAATATGAAATTAGCTTTCACTGTCTGCATTGAGGCCTTATCCCTTTAATCTTCTTTCTTGTCGGGTTCACCAAGTGCAGCCAATCTTTCAACAAGTGGAGGTTGTGAATAGTGGTAAGCCAAGTACCATGGATCTGTATTCATAGCCGACAAATTTTCTTCCTGCAGTTTCACAAGTCTAACTTGAAGTGCTGCAGCAGACTGTTTGTTCTCATGATAATCTAGATTCAAAGCTTGAGGCAGCTTTGAACAGGATTCTGGGATTCCTCCAGGAAGATCAAACTCTAGCAAACTTTCCCCGACTGCGGTAGAAGCCATCCACAGACAAACTCGTTGCATTGTATACACAGAGCCGTGCCTTAACAACAGTTTCAGTATCATCAGAATGGGTAATAAGCTTCGAAGCACAATGTTGAAGAGGGGGAAGCGGAGCTGTGTATATTCCAAGAAGTGGGTATCCAAAGGTGGGGATATGGTGGTGAGGTAGAAGGCGTTTCGCCGCCGGCGGCAAGCCACCGGCGTCGTTCGAGGGCAGCTAAATTCCTTCTCTCCATCTTCTTCTGTATATTGCTGTGCTTTAACTAGCTGCCCATCAGCCAAAATGATTTCATAAACCACAACAGTGTCAGAGAATAGGCCATAACTGTGAGAGCTTCCTTCAATTCCATAGCCATTGATGAGGCCACCAATAAGAACATCAAGCTCAGCAACCACAACAAAGGCAGGATTCATTGGGACACTAACTCTGCTAATCTGCCCCGTGTTGACTAGGGGTTCACATCTGGCAATCATCCTCTCTTTGCCAATGTCCAGGATATTTCTGAAAGCTGAAAGATCAACTTCAAAATGCCGAGCCCACTTATAGTCAACATTTCTCATTCCAACTGCAACCCATGGTTTCCAGGCTGTGTAGACAAGGCCATCCCTTGATGGGTTCCTCATCACTGAGTAATCTTGAGTCTTCAGAAGGAGGAGCATCTTCGGATTTGTGTGTCAACTGCAGCAATGGCTCATTCGGAACAGAACCCATCCTTGATGCTTCTCTTATATAATCTTCCATGTTTGCGAGAAATGATTGTGGAGGCTTTCTCAAAACCGGAAGTGGAAATATTTTTTAACAGAGAGAACACATGCGGCCACGGTGGAAAGGATGGGTATTGGATGATTTAATGGTATGTATGGGTGTGAGATAATGAAGGTGGGGTGGTGAAGAAAACAATGGGTAAGATGGATGATGAGAGAGAAAAGGTGGCGGGATGAATGTGAAGGCTTAGGAAAAAAAATGGGTTTAGGAAGAGATAGTGAGAGAAAGTGACTAGCATGGAATGGGTTTGAAAGATTTTAATGGGAGTATGCAAGTTGACACGGTGATGAATTTTCTAAAAAAAATGGGGCGCCCATGTTACTGTCATTAGCGCGGGGCAACACACTCCATGCTTGAGGTGGCTCCTTGCCGGGATTGATCTGCTGTTAATCCAACCCCATGAAGTCCCGTTACCCCGTATAATAGACATCCAATCCTCAGGGGGAAAGCATCCAATAATGACCCTCCAAAACACTGGACAAAGCACCCAGAAAATGCATTGAAGGTTTTCATATTGACTTAATGAGGTAAAAAGCCAGCCGAATACCAACACTTCTCACTTTCAACGAAATTTTGAATGAACATCATGCTGCTCTCCTTAGTAACTGATGCACTCAAAAGCTACCATTGTACAGATCTGCTTTCTAAAGAATGACCAGTATTTTCTCTGCTTCCTCAGTTTTATTTACTTGTGACATTTCTCTGATTCCGCTTACTGCTTTATCAAAGTCTTTGTTTGCAACATAATGATCCAGAGACCTCCCCTTTAGCGTTCACCTTTGCATTGACCAAACTTTCCTTACTTCAGTTTAGAATCACCATTATCATGGAATAGCATTCCTGTGAAACCACCGGAACTAACCTTCTTCTTCAATCTGAACCTTTTCCGGAAGCATCTCGATTAAAGTGGTCAGGGCAAACGTGATCCTCAACAAATTAAACTCACCTCTTCGAGCATAGATGGGAAAAATTGATACATGGCGCGGATAGATACCAGGAACAGGGGAAGGTGGTAAAACAGAGCATAAATGGAAATGAGTGAACAAAGAAAACCTCAGAAAATTCACTTCACGGGTCATCAGTGAATCCTCCGAGCAGGTGAGTAAGACACATCAAATGCATGTATGATTCTTGAACATTTCAGAACCATAACAGGAACAGAGCAAATTAAAAAAAATGAGCGAATCCACACAAGTGCAGGCATATATATCAACAAACAAACCAGTGGCCTTCAATATCCACCCCAAGCAAAACAATAAATATCCAAATGTCAACAAGCAATGCAGAGGGATAACAAGGATCTAAACCAAACAATAAACTTGTTGCCTTCATACCTAAGAGTGTCCTTCTCCAGTAAGGCTCCGTTCTGCCACAAGCACCTCAAGTTCCCTTCTAAAAAAATCAACAAAACTCACGAGACAGCAGCACCTCTTCTACTCTCCAAATACACAGCTCTCTCATTCCCTCACTGTGACCCGAAATGTCTCCTTTAAGCTCACCTCTCCCTGCAACTTCCAGCTCTCCTCTTTCTTTTTTAACAGAGCCCCCCTTTTTCCTTTTTCTCTACCGAAAATCACCAAAACAAAGCTCTGCCCCTCCCACTCACTCCTGATTTTTCTGCCACTTTCCAACCCCACTACTCTGTAGCCTTCCAAAAAAAACTCCTCCAACAGCCAGACGACCTCCCCATGTAGCTGGTTTTTCTCCCTCAAATAACAGCCAAAACGATTTTTGTTTGATTCCATGATGACACGTGTCGACCCCGGATTGGCCTTCAAAAGCACTACTCTGATTCCATGATGGCCAATCAGGGATTGACACGTGGGTGCTTAGGAGCGCGACACCTGGCTAAAAGCAAACTGCAGAATGACTCCCAAAATGGGGGTCTACAATATTTGAAAATTAAATTTATAAAAATTATATATTCTTCTTTTTATTATTGTAGGTTCAAGAAGATGAAAGAGAGGAAGATGCACATGAAGACCCTGGTAATCCAGTAAATGAAGTTGAAGAAGAGACTACTGATGTGAGAACCTTCTACATCTATTCTTTTATTTAAAGAGAAAACCAAACATGTTATGCATAATAATATAAATCTTTGACACTTTGTACCATTTTGTAGGAAATTATAGCAGAATATAATGCAGCGGAGAGACAAATTCACCAATTGCTGCGAACAATGAGAGGAGCAATTGATAAACTAGCAAAACGGCAGAATACAAATAAAACCCCATCATCTTCTCATCAAAGTAGAAGTCATAATCAACCTGATATCAATGATTCTTTCCCATCACCACCACATGGTAGTACGATTTTTATAGCACTCGTCATTATAATTTTGTATAACTTTTAATTTAATTGCAAATGTTGTATAATTTTTTTTTTGGGAAAATTAATTTTGGTTATTATGCATTCTGAAATTAGCTTATGGATCGCCACTGAATGATCGTTTTGCTGATGGTGAAGATAATGTAGGCCCATCAACCTCACAGCCAACAGCGCAGCATAGCAGTATACTTTCTGCTTCTTTATGGTTTAATATCAAAATAATAATGAGTATATAATAATGGATAGTATTTCCTGTGCGTGTTATTTTCATTAATGAATTTTATTTTCCTTTATTTTCTATACATATAGTTGAGGATGAAGTTCAGATGAATGCTATTATTCCTTACGAGACTGGACATCCTCCAATACGTTCATATCGACTACGTCGACATGCTACTGCCCTTCAATCACCATACGTGGTACAACCGTCAATCAAATTTTCAGCTTCTTCATCTGTAGCAAAGCAAGTTTTGGCATATGCATTGGACGATACACGTGATGAAAGGTAAGGTTGAACTTAATTTAGTATAAACAAATACAATTAAGATAGGTAATTGAAATAATTAGTTTTAATTTCTAACATCATAATTATTTATGTGTAGCCAAATATTATGTTCCATGCACAATTTCTTCTTGACAAGGTTTGACTTGAAATGCTTGGGACTCGACAAATTGGTTGACAATAAGGTATTCATATTTAGTTATGTAAAGTTAGGATAAAATTACTCTAAAATTATATATCTAATTTTCATTAATTTACATGAAGGTTGTAACCATGCATTGTTGAATTTTGAATGGTATGGATAAAGAAAATAGGAAGCATTTCTTATCTCCAAACTTTGTGGTAAGATATGTTGTAAGAATTATAGATTGGTTTTCTTGTTTTACGTAGATTGTTTTAATCTAATGTATGGTTTATAATTTTTTTATTACAGTCTGATGTGGAAAAGAAGAGGGGTTCCTTATCTCCAAAATACATATGTGACAATTTATGGAAATATTTCAAAAATACTCGGTTGTGCACATATGAACAGGTTTTATTTAGTTTAATAAAAGTACTTTGTAGTTGGATATTTTTAAGTATTGTGCAGAAAATACATGAACACAACTAATTTGATAAAATCATTGTTTTTTTTTTTTTTTTTTTGTTCCTTGTAGTTGTTCATACCAATATGCAGGAAAAATCATTGGTATTTAATAATTTTGAATATTCATGCGAAAAGAATCAAGTTATTGGATTCATTAATTGATGGAAGGAAAAAACGGATGGATGCCTTCATAGAGAAACTGGTAAATATAGTTATAGTCCAATTACTTATGTGAATCGTTGTCATTATTTTTTAAAGATGTCCATATTTATAATTGTATATTGTGTTAAGGTGAACGTTTTGTCAACTGTCATTGGGATTCAAGAAAGAAGACCATCAGTGGACATGACAGAATTTGAATTTGTTGTTCCAGAAGTTGTCCAACAATTGAATCCGTAAGTTGCAAGATTTGTATTCCTCTTTAACTATGGAAAGCAAATCAGGTTATAAATTTACTAATTTGATACCCAATTGACTTATAATTTCCTTAATTACTATTTGCAGAACAGATTGTGGCATATTTGTAATGAAGTTTATGCAATTATGGAGTAACGATGGAATTTCTCGTGCAATTACAAATGTATTATATTCTGTGATTCAAAACAAAGAAGAGGGTTAGAAAATACAAAAGATATCCAACAAAGAAATTTAAAGAGAAGGAACCAGAAAACTTGTTAGTTCATCATAAGCTTAAAACCGACCATGTAGGCGGTACAAAATGAAAACATAAACTTAAAAACAAAGCTTAATTAAAACCGACCATATAGGCGGTATCAAAACATAAAATAAAATAAAATAAAATGAAAAATAAAACTTAATTAAAAACCATCCATATAGGAGGTAATCAAAACATACTTATATTATACATAAGGAGAAATATCTTACAATGGATAAGGGGAGGAAAGCTTGAAGAAAGCTTGAAGGCTTGAATGGGTTACATGATGAGAGAGAAAGAAGAGAGAAGGGAGAGAGAGAAAGAAGAGAGAAGGGAGAGCTTCAGCTTAAAATTGAACGTGCTTACAAATGAGGCCCGAGCCTCCTTAAATAGGCAAAAAAGAATCTTGAATAGTATCCATGAACAGTAGACCCGTGCTTGAATAGTGAATAGTGAATAGTGAATAGTAAGATTCACTTTTAAACCGAAAAACCCCGAAACACCCTTTTTCGGCTGAGAAGACATCTGGCAAGCTGCTTTATACTGTGAAGACACATGCTTGCTGCTTTTGGAACAGAAAACTGCAAAGCTTGTAAAATACTTTTGATGGAGGACAAAAGGCTGATGATTACTTAGATCTTCTTATGGGAGGAAGGATTCCTTCACAGTCATCACCATTGTCTGGAAGGTAGCTTGTAGAATCGTCAGACTCTGCATAAGAATTTTCTTGGGAAAAACTTGAGCTTCCTTCATCAAGGATTTTCTGAAACTCTTGAGGGGTCTTAGCTGCTGCGAGCATAGCTTGTAACTGCTGCTTTTTGAGGAGAAACTGAGACATATCATCACTGGCTGAGACTTGTGAGGGGTTCTTGAGGAAATACTGCTTGACTGCCTCAGTAGATGCATCCTTTTTCAATGCATCCCACCATTTAGTTTTAAAAGTCCTTCCCAGAGATGGAAAGGCTGCTGATTCATCTGTAATAATAATATAGTCCCACTGGACTATCCAAGCCAGGCCAAAATTGCTGAAAAAGAATAGTAAAGGGGGAAAAGCTGAAAGTTCTCTGGGAATATTAAAAGAACTTCTGAATAGTTCAAAGCCATCCAGAATGGGCTTAGGAAGAATCTTAATAGTTGGACCATAATAAGTCCACCAACTGTAGAACCAAAATGGGAAAGAGGAAAGCTGATTCTTAGATGGAAAATAGAACATCCATGAATGATGGAAGTCCCTATTCTGGATTAGAAAAGCATTAAACCATGCCCTCTAATAATCCCAATAATTAAAAAATCTTGGCTTAGATGGTTCAGAAAATTCCCTAGAAAGATTAGGATTTCCACCCCATTGCTTGACTGTAAGGATCTTATAGATATGGCAGGTGGAGAATGCCAAGCCCATATTGCTGAATTTATCAGCGTTATGCTTAATCTTAACAGAACCAGTTTCTATAAGGACTGCTTCATAAAACTCTCTTGTTTTTAAAATATCACCAGAGGGATAATGAAAATTTTCTTGAAATGCTTTTGCAGCAATCTCTCTGGGGTTTTCAGAGAAAAATTCTCTTTCAATAACTAAAAGAGATTGATTTAAATCATTTTGCCAATATCTTGATTTTGTTGAAAGAGGTGTGGGGTTGGCAGCCACCACAATTTGTTTGCTTGAAAAAGAATAGCTTGTTGCTAATTCCTTTTGAGAGGGATTAGTCATAGTAACCTGCTTAAAGGTCTGAGACCCTGAGGTAGCTGGATATTGTGTTGCCTTAATAGGTTTAGAATGATCAGAATGATCATAGTATAAGGTTAACATTTTGTTAGGCATATGGCTGGATTCATGCATAGGTTTAGAAGAATGAAGCTTTGCCAAAAGTTGTGCTTCTTCCTCTTCAACTTGTTGACTCCAAAGCATTTTATGGGTAGAAGGAGATTGGTTAGCTTGACTGGATTGGGATTTTTGAGAGCTAGAAGCTTGGGTATTCTTTTTAGGGGCCATGATCTCATGAACCCTGCAAAATTCACGAGATAGCTGATTAGGGTTGAAATAATCTCCTTTAATAAAGTAACTTTGAAATTTAGATTTTAAAATAATATACCAGTGAATTAAATCATACTTAAAAGTTATTTTTTCAAAATCATTGAAAATAATTTTTAATAAAAATTCTTGATTCAAAATCCCAATTTGAAATTTTGAAATGCATAAAGAAATGCTTAAAATGTCATTATGCATGAATTGGTTGCCTATTATCTTACTTGGGACATCTAACCCAACAAGGTTAATTTATTGGTTAAGAGGGGTGATGCATCCAATTGGATTAGCAAATTCAAAAAGAATTTCCTTATCAAAAAGCTTAGTTCTTATACCTTGGTTATCTACCCACAAGGGATAAATAGAGCTTAAGAAGGGTATTCCTAGAAGGGCTTTTTCCTTAAGGTTCTTAACAAGGATAAAGGTTTGCTTAATACAGATGTCATGATTACGGATATGAACATCTGTTAACTTATACTTAATGGCAAGTCTTTGGCCATTGGCTCCAAATAGAGACTCACTAGTCTCTTCGCATAAAGGAATAGGAACCAGACTTTCTTGAAGGCAATTTTCAGCTGTTCCTGAATCAATCAAAGCAATAATATCAAAGACAAATTTATCTTTGACTACTATAGTAAGTGAGATTTCCCACCTCTGGAAGATAACCCTACTCACAGTATTCAAAAAAGTATTTGTCTCATTATCATTAACATGAGAAGATTCTGGAATATCGGTATGGATTTCTTGGTTGCCAATTCTATTGATTTGATCTTGGAGGTCAGAGAGACCTAGACTTATGAATTGTCTTAACTCCTTAATCTCCTTTTTATGCTGCTTAACTTCTTCATGAAATTCCTTAATGCTGACATCCTTGGGAGACTGCTGGTCAAACCTGTTTAAGATATCGTTAAGGTTATAAGGATTAATGGTCTTCTTGGCTTCTACCTTAACAACAGATTTCTTAAAAACTTCATAAAGATTTTGCTTAGTTTTTTCATCTTCAACTTTTCTTAAAGTATCTAGGATGAATTCCTGATCTTGGCTTATGACATTTATGGTTTTAGGACGACAATTACAATTACCCTTAATACAAACATCTTGGTCACTAGAAGATTGGCTAGAAACATCGCCGCTGCTATCTAGTTGATTAATGTCATCTTCATTATCTGAATCAGTCCTTGATTCAGAATCTGAGTTTAACATTACTTTACAAAGCATATCTTTTAGGTCATCTGAGACACTTAAGTTGTTAATCTTTTGCTTAACTCTACAATCTTTTTTATAATGGCCAACTTTGCCACATTTAAAACAGATAATTGGCTTGACGTCTAAAGGAGTTTCTACCTTTTTCTGGATATCTTTGTTGACCCTTCTTTGGACGTGTCTTGAATGCTTAGTATCATTCATCCTATAGTTGTCATGGGTACCTCTCTTACTGTGATAAAACCTATCTTTGCTAGGCTTCCTACTAGGTTTTTGCTTAGAGGGAGGCATAGTTTCTTTTTGGCTGAAACCAAACTGGCTACAGAATGATCCAAATTCATTCTTGTAGATTTTTTGTTCATTCTTCATTTGTTGCTTAAGTTTGAAGTCATTGCACAACTTAATCCCTTCACCTGTGACAATGCTTATAATCTCGCCATAGGTTAGCTTATCATAAGGGATTTGACCGTTATACTGTTCCCTTATCTTGATCCTAATTCTCTCAGAGAAAAGCTTGGGTAATCCTGAGATGAATTTTTCTTTCCAAAAAGACTGGTTACAATCTGACCTTAGCATGACTTTGGTTAGGAAGACTTCCTTATACCACCTAAAATCATGAAGCTTGGGACACTTAAGGTTGGTTAAGAGATCTGCAGTTTTATCCTTAATTTTTGCAGGATCTCCAATGAAGTGCTTGGATATTGAGTAGATGAGAGTAGCCATTGCATCCTCAATATCTTGGCCATCTTCGTCCTTAACAACTTCATTACTCTCATTGATCCTATAGGCTTTAAGGATACTATTCCTATCATCAAAAGTGAGATAATTATCCCACCAACCCTTAAGCTGGCCTGTAAACCCAGCCACAATGGTCTGAGCTACAGCATGATCTGGCAGTCTATTGTTTAATTTATAGGCTGTACTAACCATGGTCATTTCTTGAAGCTTAGTGAGTATGTTATACTCGGTCATACCGTCTATGTTCCATTCATAGATAGTACCACTGGTGTATGAGGCTTGAGTATACTGATTTCTTTCCTCAAACTGCATGTCAGGAAAAGTAGGCCTAGGATAGTAATTCCTAGTCTTAAAGGTTTCCAAGTTGTTAATAATTTGATTATGGGGTTCCTCAAACATCTTAATTAGTTCATCAGCTTCTTCTTCTGAACTAATATCACCTTTAACCATGTTGATCCTCTTATCAGGCTGAACAGTCAAAGGAGTAACAAGATTATCCTTAATTTTCTGATTAATCCTATCGATAAAAGCTTGGTTGACTTGGGGATTTTCTTGGAAATCCTTAGAGAATTCATATGGCTTATTTTCATTATTACTACTGGTAACCTTTATACGCTTAAAGGGATAATCTGGATATTCCTCTTGTTTGAAGAGTTCAAACCAGATCCAAAACTTAATATTTTTCTTTTCTTGTCTTAAGTAGGCATAGAATTCTTCTTGGTAAATGGTTCTAATGACCTTAGGGACAGTGCTAAAGAACCAATCATTTCTTTGCTTATTGACTTCAAAATAGAAGTCCTTTCTTAAGAGATCCTTGTTGATCTCAAAGTCCTCATCACTTAGGCTTATTGTGTTAATCATCTGGGAATAGGTAGGAGACATAACAGGGGACTCATCCTGTTGGGATTCCTGAGTAGACTCATTTTCCTCAAAGTAAAATGGTCTAGCCACATTGGTGTAACTTCTGACACCTGTTAGCTTAACGTTCTTAGGATTTCCTGAGCTGGATCCTTCTTCTTCCCTAGTGGTTCTAACTGGGATGGAAGAGCTTGAAGCTCTAGAGGGTTCATAAACAGAAACTCTAGGGCTGCTGGAATGTCTGAAAGATTTGGAGAAGACCAGTTCTCCTCCTCCATCTGGATATTGAACAATTTGTTCAATACTTTCAGAACGCTGTGCTATGACTGGAACAGCATTAGCAAAATGCCAATTTTCAGGGAAATCAACATCTTTCCACAAGATCTTCTTGGGGATGATGAAATCCGACTTATCTAGCATATCAGAGTGAAAATAGGTGGTCTCACCTTTAGGACTGGTGCAAAGAGCCCCGGATCCCACGCTTGTGTTCATGCTCTTATAGGCAAACCTGGTTATGATAGAAACAGGACTGTTTCCTGGTTTGATCTTAAAGCCATGAGTCTTAATATGCAGGACAACTGAATCTAAGATGTCTGCATCTCTTAATCTAACTGTGAAGTTAGGATAACACTGGAAATAAACTGGGCCATCATTCAGTCCAGCTTGGACTGCGCCTATAATAGAATCTCGATATTCGAGATGCCTATTATCCCTTAAACACATGACAATGGCGGTGTTTAAACCTAATCTTGTCAAAGGCTTAGCTGCTACTTGAATCATACCAAAGTGTATGAAATTATAGCCATCTTTCTTATGCTTTTCAACGGATCTGTTATCTAGAAGTCTTATGACTTGGTCGTCTTGCTCTAAACTGACTGTCATTTCAGAGGTCTTAATGGTATAATCTGTGAAGAACTTAAAGGTTCCTTTCTTATAAATTTCTTGATTAGACACCTTGGGTAATTTCCAATCATCTAAATCATTTTGAATCTTAGGATAATTGATCTCTTCACTGTTTACAACAGTATCTTGAGAATCATTGGATCTCCTAGACATGGTTCGGAAAATTGAACTCATTTTAGGGTTTTTGATCTAGAGCCTAATAGCAGATTGACAAACCTTATGAGACGTCACCCCAACCCTCTTACAGCCTAACAAACGCCTATCTACGGCTAACAACGGCTCAACCGGCAGGGCTCGCGCTCCCAGGCACACTGCTACCTATCCTAGGATAGTCCAAGAACACCCAAAACAAGACCCAACTCCCCTCCCACATGGCTGTGATTCTCAAGATACTGTTGTAAACAGTGAAGAGATCAATTATCCTAAGATTCAAAATGATTTAGATGATTGGAAATTACCCAAGGTGTCTAATCAAGAAATTTATAAGAAAGGAACCTTTAAGTTCTTCACAGATTATACCATTAAGACCTCTGAAATGACAGTCAGTTTAGAACAAGACGACCAAGTCATAAGACTTCTAGATAACAGATCCGTTGAAAAGCATAAGAAAGATGGCTATAATTTCATACACTTTGGTATGATTCAAGTAGCAGCTAAGCCTTTGACAAGATTAGGTTTAAACACCGCTATTGTCATGTGTTTAAGGGATAATAGGCATCTCGAATATAGAGATTCTATTATAGGCGCAGTCCAAGCTGGACTGAATGATGGCCCAGTTTATTTCCAGTGTTATCCTAACTTCACAGTTAGATTAAGAGATGCAGACATCTTAGATTCAGTTGTCCTGCATATTAAGACTCATGGCTTTAAGATCAAACCAGGAAACAGTCCTGTTTCTATCATAACCAGGTTTGCCTATAAGAGCATGAACACAAGCGTTGGATCTGGGGCTCTTTGCACCAGTCCTAAAGGTGAGACCACTTATTTTCACTCTGATATGCTAGATAAGTCGGATTTCATCATCCCCAAGAAGATCTTGTGGAAAGATGTTGATTTCCCTGAAAATTGGCATTTTGCTAATGCTGTTCCAGCCATAGCACAGCGTTCTGAAAGTATTGAACAAATTGTTCAATATCCAGATGGAGGAGGAGAACTGGTCTTCTCCAAATCTTTCAGACACTCCAGCAGCCCTAGAGTTTCTGTTTATGAACCCTCTAAAGCTTCAAGCTCTTCCATCCCAGTTAGAACCACTAGGGAAGAAGAAGGATCCAGCTCAGGAAATCCTAAGAACGTTAAGCTAACAGGTGTCAGAAGTTACACCAATGTGGCTAGACCATTTTACTCTGAAGAAAATGAGTCTACTCAGGAATCCCAACAGGATGAGTCCCCTGTTATGTCTCCTACCTATTCCCAGATGATTAACACAATAAGCCTAAGTGATGAGGACTTTGAGATCAACAAGGATCTCTTAAGAAAGGACTTCTATTCTGAAGTCAATAAGCAAAGAAATGATTGGTTCTTTAGCACTGTCCCTAAGGTCATTAGAACCATTTACCAAGAAGAGTTCTATGCCTACTTAAGACAAGAAAAGAAGAATATTAAGTTTTGGCAAAACAAGGACCCAATTCCCCTCCCACATGGCTCTGATACCGCCTATGTGGTCGGTTTTAATTAAGCTTTGTTTTTAAGTTTATGTTTTCATTTTGTACCGCCTACATGGTCAGTTTTAAGCTTATGATGAACTAACAAGTTTTCTGGTTCATTCTCTTTAAATTTCTTTGTTGGATATCTTTTGTATTTTCTAACCCTCTTCTTTGTTTTGAATCACATGGCATAATTCATTTGTTCATTTGCATATGACCTTGTCCTGGGTGTCTATGGTATCAGAGCCATGTGGGAGGGGAGTTGGGTCCTTGTTTTGGGTGTTCTTGGACTATCCTAGGATAGGTAGCAGTGTGCCTGGGAGCGCGAGCCCTGCCGGTTGAGCCGTTGTTAGCCGTGAATAGGCGTTTGTTAGGCTGTAAGAGGGTTGGGGTGACGTCTCATAAGGTTTGTCAATCTGCTATTAGGCTCTAGATCAAAAACCCTAAAATGAGTTCAATTTTCCGAACCATGTCTAGGAGATCCAGTGATTCTCAAGATACTGTTGTAAACAGTGAAGAGATCAATTATCCTAAGATTCAAAATGATTTAGATGATTGGAAATTACCCAAGGTGTCTAATCAAGAAATTTATAAGAAAGGAACCTTTAAGTTCTTCACAGATTATACCATTAAGACCTCTGAAATGACAGTCAGTTTAAAGCAAGATGGAGCTTAAGAAAGGGACACCAAGGAGGACTTTCTCCTTGAGATCTTTAACAAGAATGAAGGTTTGCTTAATGCAAATGCCTTGGTTACAAATATGGGCATTAGATAGCTTGTACTTGATAATAAGCTTTTTACCATTAGCACCAAAGAGGGCTTGCCTGGTTTTCTCATAAAATTGGGTAGGTACAAGACCTTCTTGTAGGCAATTCAAAGCTGCACCTGAATCAATTAAAGCAATAATATCAAGGATAAATTTATTCTTAATTACTATAGTAAGGGAGACTTCCCACCTTTGGAAGATAACTTTACTAATAGTATTTAAGTATGCATTTATCTTATCGCTATTGTCTTGTGAAGATTCAAGAACTTCTTCAAAGTCTTCCTTTCTAGTACTACTGTGGTAAAAACCTACCCTGTTGATATAATCCTGAGGGATAGGGATTTCTGAGCTTGTAGGTTGTCTTAGATTCTCAATATCCTTCTTATATTGCCCTATTTCTTCTTGAAGATCTTTAATAGTCAGGGCATTAAGGATAATCCTTTTTTCTTGTTTATCCTCATGATCCTTAAAAGGGTTTTGGATAGAAGGTTCTCTGGTTAGCCTAATCAGTCCATTATCCTTTGCTTTTGGACTAATATTCCTTTTAACCAAAAGGATTCTCCTATGGGAAGGTTGAGGTGTTTCAGGGATAACAAGATTATCTTTAACCTTTTGGCTTATTTTATCAATGAAAGCTTGATCAATTTGAGGATTTTCCTGGAATTTCTTAGATAATTCAAAAGGCTTAAACAAAGGCTTATTATCATTCTTAACAAAAGGCTTCTTAAGGTGATCCTGAATTTCAATAATCTCCTCAACTCTATTGACTTGATTTCCAAGGGTTATGAGAAACATATTAGTATAATTGATTTGTTCCATAATCCTTCTAATATCGGATGCACTAGCAGTTCCTTTATCCTCTGGTTTAGTCTTAAAAGGTGAAGCTGTGACTATGGTTCCATTAATATTCTTTTCTATCTTAGCTTCAGGAGGATGAATGGATTCTATAATAATGTTGTCACTGGTTTTCCATATCTTAGTTTTTATAGAGGTGTTGTTGATATGCTTACATGGATAATCTGGATATTCCACTTGTTTGAAGAGTTCAAACCAAATCCAAAACTTAATATTCTTCTTTTCTTGTCTTAAGTAGGCATAGAACTCTTCTTGGTAAATGGTTCTAATGACTTTAGGGACAGTGCTAAAGAACCAATCATTTCTTTGCTTATTGACTTCAGAATAGAAGTCCTTTCTTAAGAGATCCTTGTTGATCTCAAAGTCCTCATCACTTAGGCTTATTGTGTTAATCATCTGGGAATAGGTAGGAGACATAACAGGGGACTCATCCTGTTGGGATTCCTGAGTAGACTCATTTTCTTCAGAGTAAAATGGTCTAGCCACATTGGTGTAACTTCTGACACCTGTTAGCTTAACGTTCTTAGGATTTCCTGAGCTGGATCCTTCTTCTTCCCTAGTGGTTCTAACTGGGATGGAAGAGCTTGAAGCTCTAGAGGGTTCATAAACAGAAACTCTAGGGCTGCTGGAGTGTCTGAAAGATTTGGAGAAGACCAGTTCTCCTCCTCCATCTGGATATTGAACAATTTGTTCAATACTTTCAGAACGCAGTGCTATGGCTGGAACAGCATTAGCAAAATGCCAATTTTCAGGGAAATCAACATCTTTCCACAAGATCTTCTTGGGGATGATGAAATCCGACTTATCTAGCATATCAGAGTGAAAATAAGTGGTCTCACCTTTAGGACTGGTGCAAAGAGCCCCAGATCCAACGCTTGTGTTCATGCTCTTATAGGCAAACCTGGTTATGATAGAAACAGGACTGTTTCCTGGTTTGATCTTAAAGCCATGAGTCTTAATATGCAGGACAACTGAATCTAAAATGTCTGCATCTCTTAATCTAACTGTGAAGTTAGGATAACACTGGAAATAAACTGGGCCATCATTCAGTCCAGCTTGGACTGCGCCTATAATAGAATCTCTATATTCGAGATGCCTATTATCCCTTAAACACATGACAATAGCGGTGTTTAAACCTAATCTTGTCAAAGGCTTAGCTGCTACTTGAATCATACCAAAGTGTATGAAATTATAGCCATCTTTCTTATGCTTTTCAACGGATCTGTTATCTAGAAGTCTTATGACTTGGTCGTCTTGTTCTAAACTGACTGTCATTTCAGAGGTCTTAATGGTATAATCTGTGAAGAACTTAAAGGTTCCTTTCTTATAAATTTCTTGATTAGACACCTTGGGTAATTTCCAATCATCTAAATCATTTTGAATCTTAGGATAATTGATCTCTTCACTGTTTACAACAGTATCTTGAGAATCACAGCCATGTGGGAGGGGAGTTGGGTCTTGTTTTGGGTGTTCTTGGACTATCCTAGGATAGGTAGCAGTGTGCCTGGGAGCGCGAGCCCTGTCGGTTGAGCCGTTGTTAGCCGTAGATAGGCGTTTGTTAGGCTGTAAGAGGGTTGGGGTGACGTCTCATAAGGTTTGTCAATCTGCTATTAGGCTCTAGATCAAAAACCCTAAAATGAGTTCAATTTTCCGAACCATGTCTAGGAGATCCAATGATTCTCAAGATACTGTTGTAAACAGTGAAGAGATCAATTATCCTAAGATTCAAAATGATTTAGATGATTGGAAATTACCCAAGGTGTCTAATCAAGAAATTTATAAGAAAGGAACCTTTAAGTTCTTCACAGATTATACCATTAAGACCTCTGAAATGACAGTCAGTTTAGAGCAAGACGACCAAGTCATAAGACTTCTAGATAACAGATCCGTTGAAAAGCATAAGAAAGATGGCTATAATTTCATACACTTTGGTATGATTCAAGTAGCAGCTAAGCCTTTGACAAGATTAGGTTTAAACACCGCCATTGTCATGTGTTTAAGGGATAATAGGCATCTCGAATATCGAGATTCTATTATAGGCGCAGTCCAAGCTGGACTGAATGATGGCCCAGTTTATTTCCAGTGTTATCCTAATTTCACAGTTAGATTAAGAGATGCAGACATCTTAGATTCAGTTGTCCTGCATATTAAGACTCATGGCTTTAAGATCAAACCAGGAAACAGTCCTGTTTCTATCATAACCAGGTTTGCCTATAAGAGCATGAACACAAGCGTGGGATCCGGGGCTCTTTGCACCAGTCCTAAAGGTGAGACCACCTATTTTCACTCTGATATGCTAGATAAGTCGGATTTCATCATCCCCAAGAAGATCTTGTGGAAAGATGTTGATTTCCCTGAAAATTGGCATTTTGCTAATGTTGTTCCAGCCATAGCACAGCGTTCTGAAAGTATTGAACAAATTGTTCAATATCCAGATGGAGGAGGAGAACTGGTCTTCTCCAAATCTTTCAGACATTCCAGCAGCCCTAGAGTTTCTGTTTATGAACCCTCTAGAGCTTCAAGCTCTTCCATCCCAGTTAGAACCACTAGGGAAGAAGAAGGATCCAGCTCAGGAAATCCTAAGAACGTTAAGCTAACAGGTGTCAGAAGTTACACCAATGTGGCTAGACCATTTTACTCTGAGGAAAATGAGTCTACTCAGGAATCCCAACAGGATGAGTCCCCTGTTATGTCTCCTACCTATTCCCAGATGATTAACACAATAAGCCTAAGTGATGAGGACTTTGAGATCAACAAGGATCTCTTAAGAAAGGACTTCTATTTTGAAGTCAATAAGCAAAGAAATGATTGGTTCTTTAGCACTGTCCCTAAGGTCATTAGAACCATTTACCAAGAAGAATTCTATGCCTACTTAAGACAAGAAAAGAAAAATATTAAGTTTTGGATCTGGTTTGAACTCTTCAAACAAGAGGAATATCCAGATTATCCCTTTAAGCGTATAAAGGTTACCAGTAGTAATAATGAAAATAAGCCATATGAATTCTCTAAGGATTTCCAAGAAAATCCCCAAGTCAACCAAGCTTTTGTCGATAGGATTAATCAGAAGATTAAGGATAATCTTGTTACTCCTTTGACTGTTCAGCCTGATAAGAGAATCAACATGGTTAAAGGTGATATTAGTTCAGAAGAAGAAGCTGATGAACTAATTAAGATGTTTGAGGAACCCCATAATCAAATTATTAACAACTTGGAAACCTTTAAGACTAGGAATTACTATCCTAGGCCTACTTTTCCTGACATGCAGTTTGAGGAAAGAAATCAGTATACTCAAGCCTCATACACCAGTGGTACTATCTATGAATGGAACATAGACGGTATGACCGAGTATAACATACTCACTAAGCTTCAAGAAATGACCATGGTTAGTACAGCCTATAAATTAAACAATAGACTGCCAGATCATGCTGTAGCTCAGACCATTGTGGCTGGGTTTACAGGCCAGCTTAAGGGTTGGTGGGATAATTATCTCACTTTTGATGATAGGAATAGTATCCTTAAAGCCTATAGGATCAATGAGAGTAATGAAGTTGTTAAGGACGAAGATGGCCAAGATATTGAGGATGCAGTGGCTACTCTCAGCTACTCAATATCCAAGCACTTCATTGGAGATCCTGCAAAAATTAAGGATAAAACTGCAGATCTCTTAACCAACCTTAAGTGTCCCAAGCTTCATGATTTTAGGTGGTATAAGGAAGTCTTCCTAACCAAAGTCATGCTAAGGTCAGATTGTAACCAGTCTTTTTGGAAAGAAAAATTCATCTCAGGATTACCCAAGCTTTTCTCTGAGAGAATTAGGATCAAGATAAGGGAACAGTATAACGGTCAAATCCCTTATGATAAGCTAACCTATGGTGAGATTATAAGCATTGTCACAGGTGAAGGGATTAAGTTGTGCAATGACTTCAAGCTTAAGCAACAAATGAAGAATGAACAAAAAATCTACAAGAATGAATTTGGATCATTCTGTAGCCAGTTTGGTTTCAGCCAAAAAGAAACTATGCCTCCCTCTAAGCAAAAACCTAGTAGGAAGCCTAGCAAAGATAGGTTTTATCACAGTAAGAGAGGTACCCATGACAACTATAGGATGAATGATACTAAGCATTCAAGACACGTCCAAAGAAGGGTCAACAAAGATATCCAGAAAAAGGTAGAAACTCTTTTAGACGTCAAGCCAATTATCTGTTTTAAATGTGGCAAAGTTGGCCATTATAAAAAAGATTGTAGAGTTAAGCAAAAGATTAACAACTTAAGTGTCTCAGATGACCTAAAAGATATGCTTTGTAAAGTAATGTTAAACTCAGATTCTGAATCAAGGACTGATTCAGATAATGAAGATGACATTAATCAACTAGATAGCAGCGGCGATGTTTCTAGCCAATCTTCTAGTGACCAAGATGTTTGTATTAAGGGTAATTGTAATTGTCGTCCTAAAACCATAAATGTCATAAGCCAAGATCAGGAATTCATCCTAGATACTTTAAGAAAAGTTGAAGATGAAAAAACTAAGCAAAATCTTTATGAAGTTTTTAAGAAATCTGTTGTTAAGGTAGAAGCCAAGAAGACCGTTAATCCTTATAACCTTAACGATATCTTAAACAGGTTTGACCAGCAGTCTCCCAAGGATGTCAGCATTAAGGAACTTCATGAAGAAGTTAAGCAGCATAAAAAGGAGATTAAGGAGTTAAGACAATTCATAAGTCTAGGTCTCTCTGACCTCCAAGATCAAATCAATAGAATTGGCAACCAAGAAATCCATACCGATATTCCAGAATCTTCTCATGTTAATGATAATGAGACAAATACTTTTTTGAATACTGTGAGTAGGGTTATCTTCCAGAGGTGGGAAATCTCCCTTACTATAGTAGTCAAAGATAAATTTGTCTTTGATATTATTGCTTTGATTGATTCAGGAGCAGCTGAAAATTGCCTTCAAGAAAGTCTGGTTCCTATTCCTTTATGCGAAGAGACTAGTGAGTCTCTATTTGGAGCCAATGGCCAAAGACTTGCCATTAAGTATAAGTTAACAGATGTTCATATCCGTAATCATGACATCTGTATTAAGCAAACCTTTATCCTTGTTAAGAACCTTAAGGAAAAAGCCCTTCTAGGAATACCCTTCTTAAGCTCTATTTATCCCTTGTGGGTAGATAACCAAGGTATAAGAACTAAGCTTTTTGATAAGGAAATTCTTTTTGAATTTGCTAATCCAATTGGATGCATCACCCCTCTTAACCAAGAAATTAACCTTGTTGGGTTAGATGTCCCAAGTAAGATAATAGGCAACCAATTCATGCATAATGACATTTTAAGCATTTCTTTATGCATTTCAAAATTTCAAATTGGGATTTTGAATCAAGAATTTTTATTAAAAATTATTTTCAATGATTTTGAAAAAATAAATTTTAAGTATGATTTAATTCACTGGTATATTATTTTAAAATCTAAATTTCAAAGTTACTTTATTAAAGGAGATTATTTCAACCCTAATCAGCTATCTCGTGAATTTTGCAGGGTTCATGAGATCATGGCCCCTAAAAAGAATACCCAAGCTTCTAGCTCTCAAAAATCCCAATCCAGTCAAGCTAACCAATCTCCTTCTACCCATAAAATGCTTTGGAGTCAACAAGTTGAAGAGGAAGAAGCACAACTTTTGGCAAAGCTTCATTCTTCTAAACCTATGCATGAATCCAGCCATATGCCTAACAAAATGTTAACCTTATACTATGATCATTCTGATCATTCTAAACCTATTAAGGCAACACAATATCCAGCTACCTCAGGGTCTCAGACCTTTAAGCAGGTTACTATGGCTAATCCCTCTCAAAAGGAATTAGCAACAAGCTCTTCTTTTTCAAGCAAACAAATTGTGGTGGCTGCCAACCCCACACCTCTTTCAACAAAATCAAGATATTGGCAAAATGATTTAAATCAATCTCTTTTAGTTATTGAAAGAGAATTTTTCTCTGAAAACCCTAGAGAGATTGCTGCAAAAGCATTTCAAGAAAATTTTCATTATCCCTCTGGTGATATTTTAAAAACAAGAGAGTTTTATGAAGCAGTCCTTATAGAAACTGGTTCTGTTAAGATTAAGCATAACGCTGATAAATTCAGCAATATGGGCTTGGCATTCTCCACCTGCCATATCTATAAGATCCTTACAGTCAAGCAATGAGGTGGAAATCCTAATCTTTCTAGGGAATTTTCTGAACCATCTAAGCCAAGATTTTTTAATTATTGGGATTATCAGAGAGCATGGTTTAATGCTTTTCTAATCCAGAATAGGGACTTCCATCATTCATGGATGTTCTATTTTCCATCTAAGAATCAGCTTTCCTCTTTCCCATTTTGGTTCTACAGTTGGTGGACTTATTATGGTCCAACTATTAAGATTCTTCCTAAGCCCATTCTGGATGGCTTTGAACTATTCAGAAGTTCTTTTAATATTCCCAGAGAACTTTCAGCTTTTCCCCCTTTACTATTCTTTTTCAGCAATTTTGGCCTGGCTTGGATAGTCCAGTGGGACTATATTATTATTACAGATGAATCAGCAGTCTTTCCATCTCTGGGAAGGACTTTTAAAACTAAATGGTGGGATGCATTGAAAAATGATGCATCTACTGAGGCAGTCAAGCAGTATTTCCTCAAGAACCCCTCACAAGTCTCAGCCAGTGATGATATGTCTCAGTTTCTCCTCAAAAAGTAGCAGTTACAAGCTATGCTCGCAGCAGCTAAGACCCCTCAAGAGTTTCAGAAAATCCTTGATGAAGGAAGCTCAAGCTTTTCCCAAGAAAATTCTTATGCAGAGTCTGACGATTCTACAAGCTACCTTCCAGACAATGGTGATGATTGTGAAGGAATCCTTCCTCCCATAAGAAGATCTAAGTAATCATCAGCCTTTTGTCCTCCATCAAAAGTATTTTACAAGCTTTGCAGTTTTCTGTTCCAAAAGCAGCAAGCATGTGTCTTCACAGTATAAAGCAGCTTGCCAGATGTCTTCTCAGCCGAAAAAGGGTGTTTCGGGGTTTTTCGGTTTAAAAGTGAATCTTACTATTCACTATTCACTATTCACTATTCAAGCACGGGTCTCCTGTTCATGGATACTATTCAAGATTCCTTTTTGCCTATTTAAGGAGGCTCGGGCCTCATTTGTAAGCACGTTCAATTTTAAGCTGAAGCTCTCCCTTCTCTCTTCTTTCTCTCTCTCCCTTCTCTCTTCTTTCTCTCTCATCATGTAACCCCTTCAAGCCTTCAAGCTTTCTTCAAGCTTTCCTCCCCTTATCCATTGTAAGATATTTCTCCTTATGTATAATATAAGTATGTTTTGATTACCTCCTATATGGATGGTTTTTTAAGTTTTATTTTTCATTTTATTTTATTTTATTTTATGTTCTGATACCGCCTATATGGTCGGTTTTAATTAAGCTTTGTTTTTAAGTTTATGTTTTCATTTTGCACCGCCTACATGGTCGGTTTTAAGCTTATGATGAACTAACAAGTTTTCTGGTTCCTTCTCTTTAAATTTCTTTGTTGGATATCTTTTGTATTTTCTAACCCTCTTCTTTGTTTTGAATCACATGGCATAATTCATTTGTTCATTTGCATAGAATCGTCAGACTCTGCATAAGAATTTTCTTGGGAAAAGCTTGAGCTTCCTTCATCAAGGATTTTCTGAAACTCTTGAGGGGTCTTAGCTGCTGCGAGCATAGCTTGTAACTGCTGCTTTTTGAGGAGAAACTGAGACATATCATCACTGGCTGAGACTTATATATATATATATTTTATCGTTAATTTTTCTTAATATTATATTATATACTATTTTGTACAGGACAAGGTCATCAAGTACAGGGAAAAACTCCTAACACAACTGATAATGTCTCCAGAAAATGAAGTCAGGGAAAATGTCTACCAGGCTATGGATCAGTGATGTTGTAATTTTTTTGGTTTATAGTTGTTGATATTTTTTTATAGTCTGATGGAGTTCCATTTCCAAATTTACTGGCAATAAAGGGTTCTTGGTCCTCACCAACTGACAATGAAAGGCCTTGCAGTACCCCTGATTCTGTAGTCTCTCAAATTAGGCCACTGCTTGTTGAGGAGAGTGGTCATGTAACATAGTGAACTGTGGTACACCTTATCCTCGTAAAATCTAGGAGATATGATTAGGTTATTTTGGGGTAGAGAATGTTTCAGAATAACTTTTACAATTACCTTCCCTGTTAGATTAGCTATGATATCACTAATATTTAAATTATATTCCAGTTTAGGCATGTAATCTGTGAAACCCTTTTTGGGTTGACTAATGGAAACTATGGAGTACGTTCTTGCAGGTTATACAGGGCTAAGAAATTCCCTGTTATCCTGATAACACTGCATGGCAAGTGGAGAAGCCCCACTACCAGTAATTATTGTATGGTATATGTGCTGCTGCAGTTTTAATCTGTATATAGAGTTACTAGAGGATGAACATAAGATGTTTTGTTATATGATCCAGCTTAAATAAATCCATTGTGTACTGTCTGCCCTCATGAGATGGACAATATTCTTGTCAATATTATCTACATGCAAATGCATATTCTTATGTAGCTGATTTTTGCCTCAATTATTTCAATTTGTGAACAATATACTTTAATGTTTTATGAACAACTGATAATGTCTCCAGAAAATTTCTCTGAATTGCTGTAGGCATCATTCATCAACGCCATCACTCACTTACTCACTTGTTTTGATGGGTCTTCTAATTATCTTAGTAGAGGAAAAATAATTTAAGCTCAGTTTGGTTAATATTTTTTAAACTAATTTTTATTCTCTTGAAAATATATATATCTGAAATTAAGATAATAGGAAAAAAATTAAAAGGAAAAAATAAAGTATTTTTAAAATTTATTTTTTAATTAATTTTTACTTACTCTTGTCATAATTGTTTTAAAAAATAATTATACAAATATAAAAAAAATCAAAAATAAAACATAACATATACAAATTATTTTTAAAATACATTCAAAAACAAAGAAACAAACAAATATTTGTTTTATAAAATAATAGATAATAGTTTTCAAAAAATTATTATAAAAAATTGTTTTTAAAAATTATTTTCAAAAATAAATATCAAATAAGGTCTTAAACTTTGTTTGATAACTATTTTAAAAAATAATTTTATGTTTTTAAAAAATATATTTCAAATAACTAAAAAAAGGTTTTTTTTTTGTTCTTAAAAAGGAAAAATATATATTCTTGAAAAATAATGGTATAAATATAAAGAATAATTAAAAGTAAATCATTATATATAAAAGTTATTTTTAAAATCCATTTAAAAATATAGAAAATAAGTTTAAAATATTTTAAGTTTCAAAGTGATTTTTATTTTATAAAACATAATGATTTTTCAAAAATTACTTTTAAAAACTGTTTTATAAAATCAAAACAAAATCTTATCCCTTTTTTCGGAGATCTCTATCTTTTCTTTCCCCAGCAGTCCCAAAATTATACCTATGCACCTGCATTTTTATACTATGCTTGTTCCCAAAAATTAAGCCCATAAATTTGTTCTAGCTATACCCATCAATGAACTGACAAATCAACAATAAAAATGGCTCCACGAGAGCCGGACAAAGTGGTGTTCACAGCAATACATTGATAACTGTAGGCATTGCACTGTCAACTAATCATTTGCCAAACTAATTTAAGGTTACAAAAAAAAAAAAATTAAAATTATTGAACCATTATATATAAGAAATTGGTAATCAACCCAAGAAATTGGACTTTATTTAGTCAAAATATTGCATTGTTAGTTTATGTTGTAATTTATCATACAGTTAGTGTTTTTTTATCGTAATGTTAGTGAATTTATGTTGTAAATGTAATTAAAAATGTAGGCAAAGCTGTTAACTATTATAATTAAAAATCTAATACAAGTCCACATAATGGAGATAAATAACCTATTATAAATAACTCCAAATACAAATACATCAAAGTACATTACAATTAAGCATTACATATATAATCCAAAACTTAATAGACATGAAGTAAGTGTATGATTAAGCAATTTTCAAACATAGAACAAAAAATAAAAGTAGTCCTACTACAATTACTTTCTGCATGAACTCAATTCTTGTTAAAATATGTTTAAAATCTTCATCCACGCCATACATTCTTCTTTGAACAACCTCTTCTGGTTCTTGGTAGGTGTTGCCATCACCATTTCCTTCCGGGAATGCCCATTTAAAGAAATGACAGTCATCTCTAGTATTTGCATATTGACAACAATAATATAACCTATTTGGGTTATCCTTTGATTCAGAGATTCTAACAGCCACCCTCTGTCTGGGTGAACATTTACATACAATTATGATAAAGTAGATATTCACCATTTCTAGTATTACCTCTTATATTTCTAAATGAAGCACTTGAAGATGCCATGATGTAACTTGTATTTCAATGGAAAACAAGTTAAACAAATGTAATGAACATGTACAAAGTCAATAATGATCTTCAAAATAACATTAAAAACATGGTTACAAACCACCCTAAATAATGATAAGATCATAAGTCTAAAATAGTGGCATATGTAATACAAACATCTTTGTCATGACAATCAAGTAAATAAGTAAGTTCCAAAACAAATTCTTACAGATTCTAATTTCATAAACCACACATATCATCACAATCAAAATAAGAAAAAAAGTAGCATGTCACTAAACAAGCATAACATTAGAATCATGGAGCGGGTAATGGATTTTTGCATGAAGCTCGATTATGGCCTGCAACTTGACATCGTGAATAGAAGATAAGCCTTTTTGAACTAAATTGAGACTCTATTCGACGGTGTCGAGGCCTTCCAGGTGGTCGTTTTGAGCATGGAGGTTTAAGTGAAGGATATAAGCGACCTTGAGCATCACGAACACATCCATCAACATCAACTATAGGCATGTTGTGATTTGGAATTGAATTGAAGTGTCCAAAATATATCAACTGTTGCATTGGAAGCTTGAAATATGAGTCAACATATTCATAAACATCTTGTTTCATCTGGCGTATTGCTGCACATGCATGCTCACAAGGTATTCCGGCCATTTGCCAAGCCTTACAAGTACATGTACGCTCTCTCAAATTCACGTCTACATATACTTTCATATTGAATACCTTAAACACACCACCAACATAGGGATATACAGGCAATGACCCACTCTTTATAATGTTTTCCAACAACTTTTCCTCGGTCTTTGGGCCAACTGCAGCTTTCCAATTTTCTGTAGAACCCATATGAGCACATGCTAGATGAGCAAACTTATCCATATGTGTCATTACTAAGTTGAAAATTGTGTAATGACGTTCCTCCTTCAGCCAAGCATTGAATGATTCAGCAAGATTAGTTGTCATCTTATCCCATCGTTTTTTGGCAAACTTTGACATTGCCCAATGTTGTGGACTGTTCTCTTCAACCCACTTCGCTAGGTCACTATATGTCTTTAATTTTTCCATGGCTACAACATAATCATCATCCAACCTAGCATACGCAACATTATCAAGTAGCAACAATGCATCCATTTTACATTTTTTTCCCTTCATAATATGTTTCGTCACATAGCTACTAAAATTCTCTTTCACATGACGATAACAATATGCATGATTTTCTACTCCAAAAAGTTGAGAAACACTACGAAGGATTGCTTGATGCCTATCTGATATTATGACTACCTCTTTATCTTGAAGTATGCCCTTCAATTTCTGCAAAAACCATAGCCAATCCTCATAGTTTTCAGAACTTACCACACCAAATGCAATTGGGAACATGCCATCATCAGCATCATAAGCTGTTGCAGAAAATAAAGAGCCCCTATACGGTCCACTCAAATGAGTTGAGTCAATTGCAATAACAGGTCGACAACCCATTAAAAACTGAATTGAAAAAGAATGTGCAATGAACAATTGCCAAAAATGCCCATCTTGTCTGCTATATTCAGCAATCGTCCCTGGATTAATGTCTACCAATCTCTGACATAACCATGGCAACAACATATATGAGTTTTCTGGAAGACCATATATTCTCTCTTTTGCCATTTCTTTGTATGTCCAAGCTTGCTTATAACTCAATGAAACACCATACCGACTCCTGAAGTCTTTGCAAATTTGACGGGGCAAATACTCAGGGGTTGCCCTTATTACTTGCTCTATGATACGAGCACCTCTCCTTCCCCGCATTGAAGGTTGGCTTGAACACTCAACATCTGCACAATGATTGTGTACATCAATGAAGATGTTAACCTTCAAAATTTTGGTAGTGCCTACTGAATTAGCAGTTATTCTCCAAGGGCACCCATCCACTAAACAGCACACAGATATTCGCTTTGGAGAGTTCTTTTTGAATTTGTATTGAAATCTACCAACTAATGACATCGTATATAATGCATTTCTAAATTCATCTGCATTAGGAAAACTATGCCCACTCCCAATAATAGGTTGAGGACAAAGACTTAAATCATGTGGCATAACTTCAGTTTCTGCACATCTGGACATGAAGCCTTGAGAAAGTCCTAAATTAGACTCATTGTTTGCTTGACATGATGCAACTGAATTGTGTGTTTCCTCCGTACTATTGTGACTGCATATTATAGCATACTCAGTTAATTAATATTATAACCACTTTGCATCATGGAATTAATGACAACTAATACAAGATATATCACCTACCAACAATCATTTTGCACATTGACTATACCTCCTTCAACTTCTACTCTTCGAGTCCGTTTTAATACATAAATACGAGCATAATCATAACTATGGGATAACATCATATGCATGTCCTCATCATCATCCAACTGTTGAAGTGCAGATGGATCAAACTCAAGGGTGTAATGAAATGTATATCCATTTGAATTAATATCCAACCGTTCACATGCCTTTGAAACAAATTCAGCATATGACATCCTTTGTCCAATGTACATGCCTTTTTGTTGTCCACCCTTGTATTGTATTTGTTTATCCTCCTTAGGTACAATCTCCCCTCCTTCATGAAGGTAGCCATAAATGGAATTTTCCAAGTCGATTTACCAATTCAGAAGTACGTCTTCTTTCACCGACAATCAAATCAATCTATTTCACAATATTACAATCAATGAAAATTGAACAACGAATACAAAATAAACAAATGAAAATTATAATCAATTGAGAGACATATTTTATATAATAAATAACAATATTTGTTGTATATTATACATGTTAGGGATATGCCAAAGAACCCATAATTGCCCAGTTTCATAAGAAATTTGACATTTTCAAAATTTTACCTTATCGTAATGTATCGTAATGTTATTGTATTTGTATTGTAATTGTACTGTATTTTTATTATACCTCTATATTTTTATATAAAAAAAATTAATTTTATAGATTTTTTTTTATCCATCATTGGATTATCATCAACAACTATTTCACAATATTACAATCAATGAAAATTGAACAACGAATACAAAATAAACAAATGAAAATTATAATCAATTGAGAGACATATTTTATATAATAAATAACAATATTTGTTGTATATTATACATGTTAGGGATATGCCAAAGAACCCATAATTGCCCAGTTTCATAAGAAATTTGACATTTTCAAAATTTTACCTTATCATAATGTATCGTAATGTTATTGTATTTGTATTGTAATTGTACTGTATTTTTATTATACCTCTATATTTTTATATAAAAAAAATTAATTTTATAGATTTTTTTTTATCCATCATTGGATTATCATCAACAACTATTTCACAATATTACAATCAATGAAAATTGAACAACGAATACAAAATAAACAAATGAAAATTATAATCAATTGAGAGACATATTTTATATAATAAATAACAATATTTGTTGTATATTATACATGTTAGGGATATGCCAAAGAACCCATAATTGCCCAGTTTCATAAGAAATTTGACATTTTCAAAATTTTACCTTATCGTAATGTTATTGTATTTGTATTGTAATTGTACTGTATTTTTATTATACTTCTATATTTTTATATAAAAAAAATTAATTTTATAGATTTTTTTTTTTATCCATCATTAGATTATCATCAACAACTATTTCACAATATTACAATCAATGAAAATTGAACAACGAATACAAAATAAACAAATGAAAATTATAATCAATTGAGAGACATATTTTATATAATAAATAACAATATTTGTTGTATATTATATATGTTAGGGATATGCCAAAGAACCCATAATTGCCCAGTTTCATAAGAAATTTGACATTTCAAAATTTTACCTTATCGTAATGTATCGTAATGTTATTGTATTTGTATTGTAATTGTACTATATTTTTATTATACCTCTATATTTTTATATAAAAAAAATTAATTTTATAGATTTTTTTATCCATCATTGGATTATCATCAACAACTTCATGTATTGAAATTACAATAGTGTATTTTTGTTGTTGTTTTTTTTTTATAATTTTGGCTTACAAGGATGCTTTATGATAGGAATACAACATGATAGCCTAGAAATGCCAAATCAGTAAAAAATAATTCAATATTTTGTCATTTTGGTATTTTGTAATGTATCATAATGTTAATATTTTTTCATTGTAACTATATTGCATTTGTATTGTGCTTATACTTTATAACTGAAATAATGGTTCTTTTACACAACCTTCAAACTACTAGGCATTCGACTCATCATACCAAAATAATACTTATACAAAAAGGTAACAAATTTATAACAAAAATATAGTGATCTTAATTCTTTAACAAATTCATAATAAAAGACAAAGTGGTCTCGTACAAAGGGGATTTCGATTTTCAATGACAATCCAAATATGTTTATAAATACACAAACAAAGTGGTCTCAAACAAGCATGAAACAACTGAGAACATTTTTTCTTCAATCATGTCAAAAAGTCTTAACAACAAAACTAAAGTGCAAACCTTTTCAATGGAAATCAATAATAATCATATCAAACAACCCACCCAGCAAATAAATTAAAAATAAAAACACATCTTCAATATGACCTAAATAATATAAAAAAATTCAAAATAATAAATTTAAATAACATTTAAAAAAAAATGTAATTTCTTTCTGAAAACCTCATTCAATATTTCAGATCTAATATCTTACAGCTACATTATTAAAATTATTAACTTTTCCTTCATTCAATCCGATTTTTAAATTATTTATTTATTTTTCCATAAACTGACGTTTTTTTTTGTATTAAAAAAAAAACTGACCTTTAATGGATTTCTTGCTAGATTCACAAAAAAAAAACAAGTTTTGTGTATCGGTTGTAGAGAATGACCTGAAGTGCGCACCTTTTTCCTTTCCCCTTTTTCTTCTACAACTCGGCTCCAGATAGGTTAAAGAAAGGGAGAATAAACTCTTTTCCAGATAGGTTAAAGAAAGGGAGAATAAACCATTTTTCACTTTCCGTTGCTTTTCACTTATTAAGGGTAGTATTGGCATTTAAATAAAATAAGTCCTTTGGAGGAATTATTATCATTTTACGTTACCCTTTACAAGACTTATCAAAGTTACCTACCCTCATTGGTCATTTATTCCCTCAGCCTACCCTTAAGGGTAATTCCCCCAAAATAAAATACTATAAAAACAAACAACATAATATTTAACACTATTAAGTATTAAAGTTCTATTTAGAATTAAGTAAAAAAACAAACACTACCTAAGTTGAACTTGAATTACTTACCTTAGATTGAGGTTAGGTTGATTTGAGCTTAAATTGATTAGGTTAGTCATCAATCCGACCAACTCATCTAGGTCATAAGCCCTAAATGTAAAAGAAGAAAAAATTAATTAAAGGTATATGGTGTACCATAAATAATAATAAATAGAGAAACAATTGCAAAGCCCATTATTAGGATTGTCACAAACATTATAAAAAATAAATATAATAAAAAATATTTAAAAGCTCCCCCATAATTTATTAATTTTAAATTAAATACATATTTTTAATTTTAAGGGCCAAAAAGAAATTTAAATTTAGAAAAATACATGAAAAAACTATTTCCTTTTAAAATAAACAGCATGGGCGATTAGAATCGTCTTCTACTTCGAATTCTTCTAGGGTTTTACTCATAGCCACTTCAAAGGCGCTTAGGGTCATCTACAGTCGAATTCTCCGTTTGCCTCCTTTTCTTTTTTCCCGTTTTCCCTTTTTCTGATTGTGTGGTTATTGTTATCGACATTGAAGGATTCTCTCACAAGTAGTTGATTACGATAATCTCAATTTTGAACGAAAAATAGAAGATTAATTCTAAAGAAAAATCCTTTTCGGAATCGGGGGAAGGATAGAGTGATGGGTGGAGCAAAGAAAGAAACCCAAAAAACAGCTCAAAATTGTGAAAAAAGCTTGATTTGTCACACAGAAGATACTAATGCTCCAGAGGTTCCAGTTTCGCTGTTTGAATTTTCAGTGGAGAATCACTTCAAAGCCATGGATACGATATCTAGGCTATGCGAAGAGGAGGCAGAGGCCAATGCAATCCGAGAAAGCGAAATTGAGCGGTTATCCTCCACCATCCTTTTCTTGAGGTCAGTGCTTTTGGATTACGTATAATGTATCCCATGTTGCATTTTTGTTGAATTTTTATGAATTTACCATAATTAATTATTGTTATTATTTTGGAATCGAAATTTTGGATTGGAGGTTTAGAGGACACAGTGAAAATTTGGGACCCTTTTAACTTTGCTTTTAGCGGTAGAAGAAGCAGAAGTAGAACTATTGTTATTGTGCCATTGAGTATTGCTCTACTACTGGAAGTGAACGTGTATAAGGCTGATACTTTTGCTGCTACTAATTCTTATAGTGGTCGTACAGTTTTAGCAACCCTTATAGGAGCTTGGTGGGGGTGCTTCGTTGTTACTTTTGAGTTTGTTTCACTCTCTTGGAGTGAACGATTTGGTGCTTGGTGTTTAAACACTGGTCCTTGTTCTGGGACTAGTGGGTTTACTTTCTCAAACACAATGTTCTTATTGGTATTGCCGATATGATAAGTTGCCAAAGTAACATTATTCCTTAAAAAAAAAGTTAATATCAATACTATCAAAAAAATAATGGAAACTTTATGTTAAAGATGATTTTCTTAAAATTAAGGATAATTTAATTTAAAAATTCAATTAAATAAAAATATGCTTAACATAGAGACACTATAGATAAATCACATTCGGAACTGTGAAGTGAGGACCCAAGTTTGAGAGATCTATCTAAACATCCTTAGAATTTGTGTCTCCTTCAATGATTAAGAAGCTTTCCCAAACAAGACTGTAATGAGATTGATTTGGAGGATTAAAAGTGTTATCACAGTAAACATTGTGGGCCTAAATTCTAAAATTCTAATAGTTTAAGCTTTTAGGAAAGTTGGTAACTCAACATGCTATCATAGTGTTATTGTCTCCGTCTATAGATCTCATCTTTTCATGTGTAGGTATGACCTTTCCTTTGTTGAAATTGAGTTCTACCTCATTCATTGGCAGTATGGTTAGATTATGCATGACAAATCTTATAAAATTGTAATCCTTGAGAAATTTACACTAATTTCATTTAAAATTTAGTTTAGATCCAAGCTTTCAAACTTTTAGTTATTTAATTGCATAGCCATGAGATTTTTTATTCAGACCCTCGCAGGTTAGTTGTTGTTACTTTTTTTATATTTTATTTTATTATTATTATTATTATTATTATTATTATTATTATTATGTTTAAAGTAAGAGGATATTATAAAAAGAAACGCCAACAGAGTGTCCCAATATATACAAAAAATATACAACGGGTGCCTAAAGACAACCAAAAGAAGAAAGGGGCAACAAAAAACAAAACCCCCTTGAAGAGAGCCCAACTAGGCAACAAAATTTATAAGAATAAGAAGGAACTAAAATTATAAACAACTTAGACCAATCCTAAAGATTACAAAGAAAAGAGTGGTTTAGCCCTTGAAAAGAATCCTCCTTATTTTTGAATGATCTACAGTTTCTTTCCTTCCAAATGTCTAAAATAGGCATAAAGGAGGAGCCGGCTGCACCTTTTTCTGTTTTTTATCCACAAAACAGTCATGTCATCCTAATAGCATCTCTTTGATTGAGGAGGGAAGCATTCACGACACACCACACCAAATTGAGAATAGTAAATGTCATAAAACCCTTGTCTTGACACAACAAATGATGATGTGATCAAGGGATTCTTCCTCTAAATGACAAAGAAAAAATCTGTTTGCCGAAGACCACCATCTCCTCTGTAAATGATGTAAGATTAAATCTTTATTCCATGTAGCCTCTCAAGCAAAAAGGCCCACCTTTGGCAGTACCCAATAGTTCCAAATAATGCTTGTTGGTAAAGAAACTGGACTTCTTGACTCCAAAGCTAAGTATAGGGATTTAACAAAAAATTACCATTCTTTGACTTTGTTTAAATCATCTTATCTTTCTCATCCCTGCACAACCTCCTCCCTTACAGCCTTGTAAGGAAACTCTTCAAAATTTCCACCTTTCAATCATTAAGAAGCCTAGAGAAGCAGGAGGCTCAATGACCCCTGTCAATTGATGGGTTCCAAACATCCTCCACCTAAGCCTCCTTAGAAACAACAATAGCAAATAAAGAAGGAAAAGTAGTATACAACGGTTCATCACCACACCACTTGTCCTTCCAAAATCTCACCTTCTACCCATTACCCATTGAGAAGGCCACTCTACTAGTCAAAATATCCCAATCCTTCCTAATGGTTTTCCATAACTCTATCCCATACCCTTCTCTCACATCATGGGAGCGCTATTCTCCTTCTTCCCCGTATTTTCCACTTATGACTTGCTTCCAAAAGGTCCCCTATCCTCAGCATAATGCCAACTCCATTTACAAAGTAGGGCTTTGTTGAGTGTCAAGACATTCCTAACCACCAAATCACTTGTTGCTATTTATCCAAATAGCAATCCTTATAGATATCTTTATGACAAGTCTGTTGAATTGTACAACACATTATTGGGATGAAATACTTGCTATTATTGCGTTTGAGTCTAGCATTATGTGCTTAGTTTCTTTGGCTCAAGGGAATATGTGTTGTGTAAATAATAGCTAAAGGTATAAATGAATTGATTGAGCAGCGTACTGAGCTATTAAAGCTTCAGTTGGATGAAGCTGGATAACTCTGGTGGTGAGCTTGGCTACTCAAGTTTGGTTTGACCTCATTGTAGGTTTGCCTATATTAAAGTTTATTCATGATCCCAACTTCTTAATCAACCGTAATTGTTATCGTAATTCAACCATAGTTTTTATGTTAAAGCTTGACACTTCTAACTTTTCCAATTATAAGATATATCTCATTTCAAAATTCATCCATAAGCAATGATGCAAATTACCAATGATAACATAATGCAAAAGACTATTTAATAATTCAACATACTGACTGTATTTTATTCTCAACTGATCTCTTTAAGTGCTTTTTATAATTGTAAGATGCCTATCGTGACTATTTTTAGTCTAATCAAGTTGAGCTTGTTATGCCAAGACAATTGAGCTTGAAACTTCAGGTTGGGTTTGGCTTGCACATTTGGCAAATAAGCCAGTCCAAGCTACTTAAAGTAGCTTTCTTCTAACATACTTTGTGTTTTTTTTTTTTTTTTTTGTATCACTTTTATGGAACTCATCATAAGCTATATGCATGTGACGTAGGACGGATGAAAGTCCAATGTTCCACATCGGCTGATTACTAATGTTCTTGGGCCTTATATGTAGGGCTACCTCTATCCCCCATTGGCTTAAGCTTTTGGGAGTGTATGTGTTCCCGCATCATTTGGTATTAGGGCGAGGTTTGACCTAGCTAGCCCTATGCTCGCTGATGTGGGTGTCAACCATTGAGTGGGGGCATCTGATGTAGGACAGACAGAAGTCCAATGTCCCACATCAGCTGATTAGCACTCTCTCTACCCCTCATTAACTTGAGCTTTTGGGAGTGTATGTGGTCCCACATCAGCATGTGTGGTTGATGACCAAGCCAGGCCAAGCAGCTCACAAGCAGATTGCTTCTAAGATAGTTTGTACTGCTGAACCTCTATTTTATCACTTTAGCGAAACTCATCCTACGCCATGGGCTGCTTGTCTTTCTAATGGTTGTTAAAAGCTTCTAACTGTTCATTGCTTATGGGTTCTGTAAAAACAGTTTTTTTTATAGGTAAATTTTTGTTCCCTTTGTGACTTGTACTTGGAACCTCCCACAAACCCTCCCCATCCTTTTACCACTTGAGCCAAGCCTCAAGGGCTGGGTTATGTAAAAACGGTGTCTAGCAACTTTTGGATTTTGATAACATACAAGGGCATTTTTCATTCAACATGTAAGAGGAATTGTGTTTTATCAACTGTCTACTCAGCTGGTGCTCTATATGCTCTTATTTTCCATTATTTTTCATAAGTTTTTCTATGCATATTTTCAGAGAATGGAGACATTACAATTACAAACCAAGAACAATTAACTTTGCTTCCGAAACTGAAAGTTCTCTGGGAAGGGATGTTGTCGATGGGATAAACTTACATCAGTTTTCAGCTGCAAGTGTACCTAAGGTACATGATAAGAGTTATTTTGGAGTTGCAAATGTTCTCTGCTTAAGTCTGTTTTTCTCTACCACATGAATTTCCAGAATTAGTTTTCTCTTAGTGTACTGTGTACACTTGGTTTCCTTTCTGATAAAGTTATTTCATGTTGATGCAGGAGAGATTTTCTGGGGCCACAACATCTTCAGAATCCAGGTATTATGGTTGGATTTAGGTTTTGAGTGGTGCATACTTGGAAACAAATTGGCAGTAAATTTCAGAAGGTTTCTAATATTACAATCAATAATTTTTGTGCCATGTGTGAGGCTCATAAGAACATATATTGAGGTTCTTGCTTATTTACACTTGAATTTTCCTGCAATTAAGGTGTTGAACATGTTCTTCATGGTTTAAAACTGAACAGCTTTTGTGAATAGCTAGAAAGCATTAACATCATATTATATTAAGTCGTACAAATGCAAGTAACTTATGAATGTTATTAGTAAACCTATAATTTGTTTTGACATATTGAAATATTCATTCTTCTTTTAGTGACCATATCAAAAGTTGGTTTTGCACCTTATCCGTCTCTACATGAGCAACTCATAATGTTATCTTTTGTGAAACTTTCAGGTTGTTTTAAGTTGTAACTAAGGCCATGTTATTTAATTGACAATTTGATTGCATGACATGTGTTTGTGGGGTTTTTCTTTCCTTTTTGTCAAAATCAATGTGAATAGTGGTGCTAGTGTACAAAAAAGAGTCAGGTCCTTGAGCAGACAGACTGCAATTGTAGTACTTGGTGAGGGTTCAAGTCCTGGTCATTTTTTGTGCGGCTTGGTAGCTTACCAAGCATCTACTTTTAATAAAAGCTGGGGTATAATATGCTAATGATTGGGAAAAAAATTGTTTGTATTGTATCAATGGTGGATGCAAAAACATTCAATGACTGGAAATAAATAAAGCAATAATCGAGATATTAGATGAATAACGGAAATTAAATGAGAGTATTGAAGGGAAGAATTAAGGAGGCTACATTACCTTAGTGAGCCCTTATGCATGCAATGTGACCCATATCTTGGCTGGAAACAACACTTTTTAATAGTCACCCGGTTCTTCAGTTGACCTAGATCATGCTACTTGAAGGCTCCATGCCCTTTAACTCACTCCACCATTGCATTCCCATTCGAGACATTTCAAGCAATCAGAAATCATGGTGACAGTAAGAAGGACTTGATCTCTGTGGCTCACTCCACTATCAATTCTTGTTCAAGGCATTTCAAGCAACAAAGGACTACAATCATATTTGTTAAAAACTTGCAATACATGATACAATACAACAATGTTATACTTTTTTTTTATTCTTTTTATTTTATGAAAATCAATACCTATTGCAATCTATATCGCAATCTTAAGTGTATCTTATTATACACATACATTACATGATATGATATCTGATAGGTATGGAAATTAATACCTCTTGGGTAGCTTCCATTCTTCTACAGCTTTCAGGTGGCAAGCATGCGCTGCCTGAGTTGGGAAATCTTCACTGCCCCCAAGGTTGCTTGCTTGGTAGGTTGTGAAATGTGATGCCTTTAGGAAAAAAAGAAACTTTTAGGTGTGCATTGGAGTGCTTTGATGTGGAAAGAGAAGAGTGGAAATGAGGACGAGGGAAGAAGAGCATGAGAAAAGGAGGGGGGAAAGAGTCATGGGCATTTTTGTTAATCTTTCTCTATTCCAAAATTAATTGAGGGTTGCGAACTGGGTTGTTTTCGCATCCTTTTATGCTTTTTGGTCCCGATTTTCCTGCAAAACTGATACAACACATATCACTGCACCATGTGATAATTAATTCAATTCAAATAGGCATTTTAATGCTTAAGTGATGCAAAAATTGTATGATTGTGTAAGATTAAATGTATCAATTTTCTTGTTTGTTCTTTTGTTTTTTGCTTCCTTGTATATGGTATACTCCGTGTATACCCTTTCTCTTGCCTTTTGGCTCTTAATGAATTTTCTTTACCTATCAAAAAAAATTAAATGTATCAATTTCATGCCAATCTACATGTAACATTACAACTAAAGTTGCAAATGGTACTTTCTTTAAATTTCTTATGTTTTTACTTGGAACATACTTTTGCTTAAAGCCTATTGCTGATTCTTAGACATGTTGAATGCTGGGATATATTATACACACGAGTCCAACTATAAACTTGATGGTACCTTTTAGCCTTTTATGTCTATAGTTTTCCTCCTAATGCTTTAATTTATACATATTAGAATGTCTCTCATTATATCTTCTTGCAGAAAAGACTTTGTACTGTATGTCGGAGGGTGTGTTTGGGCATTGGATTGGTGTCCTAAAGTTAATCAAAGGTCTGGCTGTCATTTCAGTTGTGAGGTATTTATCTTCCTTTCTTCTTCTCTGTCCTTCATTATCCCAGTTGTTAGAAGGGAGTCTTTGTGTCTGGGTCAACTTTGAGGATTTTACTTACATTTGGAGACTTATGATAGATGCTCATAAGCAGGCTTATATCTTTTAGTATCAGAAAATCACTTAAATTAGTCTGTTTGTTATTAGTTCTTGGTGTTTTTAAATCATAGGTACCCCTGGGACTCTAGGCCAGTAACTCCTGAAAACAAGCTCAACCTTTTTTTTCCATCCAAAACTCCCCCTTAAAACAAGTTATTATGATGCTACCATAGGTTTATAGTTTGCTTGGTCCTTGAGTTACTTGAGCTTGAAGTATCTTAGTTCAGGAAGGACGCCAAATATTGAACTCTATAAAGTTACTCGGATAGATGTAACCTATACAAAATAAAATCCCAATGAATTTCTAAGGTAGAAACACCATAGATCAAACATAAGTAATAGAAAAACCCAAAAAGAACAACTCCAACCACAAATATACATGCACAAGCACACACATGTGTGCACACAAAAAAAAAAAAAAAAAGAAGAGAGAGAAGTAAAATGTAGAGAAGTAATAAATATATAAAAAGAAAAAAACTACTAGTTGCATGACTACTTTTGTACTGTTGAAACATGAATAATAACAAATACAGTAGGATGAATAATTCCAGATATTGTAACTCAAATTGCAATAAATCTGTTTGTTAGAACCATCTAATTAATTGCTAGTTAAACAGGAAACCTCTCATATACCATTCTACATGGTTTTGCATGCAGGTGTGTGTTTGGGCGCTTGATAGTTCATATCTCAAATTGTAGGAAATGGGGACTTGGCTCAAAAAAGATCTCAAATAGTACTTGGATTTGGCATAATAAAAGGAAAAAAATCAGTTGAGAAGTAAAAATTAGCACTTGATAAAAAGAACTCTGTTTCTTTTTTCTTTTATTTGTATTTAAAAGAAATAGTGAACATGCATGGCAAACTAGGAGTATCTGAGAAGGATCTCATCCCTACGCCCTTGTCATGTTCTGTCAAGATGGGTATATTGGGTGACAATGAAGAGTCTGGGTATCACAGCTCATATGAATTATGATAATTGCATCCCAAGCAAGCCCAGTTTTCCCCCTTTATCATCAACATGCTTTGCATCATGTTATTCTTCTTCCTTAGATTTGCATGTACCAATTCTGCTTTCATAGTAATGAGATTCAAAAGGAAAAAAACCTAACTTTAATCTTTATGTTTAGAAGCAAATGTCGGTCTATTACACAACCTTAACTTTGACTTTGGGTAACTCTTGCTGGTTCTGGTCCAAAATTTAACTTGCATGAATTTTATAGACGTTTGCTAGAACACTTGGGTATTAGCAACTTCAATTTTGACTTTTGGATGATTATACACTTTGTGTTGTTGTATTATTGTTGGATATATGATTTTACTTTCTTTCTCTTATTTTACATTTCAGTTTATTGCTGTTTCTGCTCATCCTCCTGAATCTTCTTATCACAAGATTGGTGCCCCTCTTTCTGGGAGAGGTATTGTTCAGATATGGTGTCTTCTAAATAACAGTATGGATGAAGATATGCCTCCTCCAGTGGGAAAACCAAAAGGGAGACCTAGAAAGAATGACAGTGCGAAGGACAAAGCAAGTACACCTCAGAGGCAGAGAGGTAGACCTAGAAAAAAGCCAATAATTGAATCACTTGATGTATTGGACTGTGAAAACCAATTTGCTCAATCTCTCGGTCAATTCCCAGAAATATCATCTGAATTGGTTGCTAGCAATGGACTTTCTATGAATAGCCATGAACATGCAGTACAAGAAGCTGCTAATAAACAAGAAAAAGGTTTCAACCGAGGTATGGCTGCATGTAATACAGCAGTTAAAACTTCAGCACGGAGGCCAAGAGGGAGACCTAGAAAAAGGCCAATAATTGAATCTCTTGATGGTTTAGATTGTGAAAACCAACTTCTTCAACCTCTTGCTGTGCAATTCCCTGAAAATTCATGCAAATCATTTGCTATAGATGGACTTTCCACGAGTAGCCATGAATATTCTGTACAAGAATGTGCTAATAAACAAGAAAAAGGTTTCAACCAAGTTATGGCTGCATGTAACTCAGCACCTAAAACTCCAACAGAGAGGAGAAGATCGAAACGTAAGACACGGGTGGTGAATTATAGTGATGAGAGCAGTCTCCCTTTATCAACTCAAAACAAGAACAAAGAATCTTCCCCTGCAAATTTTCAAACACATATCAACTCTGAAGAGCATCCCATGATGTCTAGTGATGATATGCCCCAAAATAGTTCCTTTGGAATCAGCTCAGCTAATGATTCTATTCCAAACGATGTTGCCTTGCCAAGAATTGTGTTATGCCTAGCTCACAATGGAAAGGTTGCATGGGATGTGAAATGGCGGCCTTCTAGCATGTCTGATTTGGAATGCAAGCATAGGATGGGTTACCTTGCTGTCTTGCTGGGAAATGGATCTCTGGAAGTGTAAGATACTGTCGTTTCATAGGTTTTATCTCCTTATTTTATTATTTTGTTGTCTAATCTTTCTTTTTCATTTTGTTAGTGTTTTACTTTGGTTGAACAATTCATTTTTTCTTTCTTCTCACATTTAGAGAACAGATAGTATTGCATCGTAGCAGTGGATGTTAATAATATGGCTTATTATGATGAATAAATGTTAGTTTTTGCTTTGTGGCCACCATTCAGAGACAAGAATGATATTAGTATATGGGGATAGTTTGTGAGATGCTTGAATTCAGCACATTCTAAACATCGTGGCACAGATTTGGGTACAAGATTCTGGGTTATGTATTTTCAGCCACTATAAACACTTGCACAAGCTTTTGCTAGTGTTTTGGAGATTTACCTGCCAGCTTGAGCATATAACATATGTTGCCTTTCAGGTTTTATTGTGATACAGTAGAATCTCAAGTTATTTTTAGTGGCATTTTGCTTCTGTTGCTTTAAGCAAAGGCCATTCTAGATGTTCATCTTGAATGCGATGCCAAATTTATTTGTGGTGTCTCCTTGTGAGTTGTGAATGGAAAAGTTTGTTGCCTACCAGAAATAATTAAAAAAATAGTAATAATGGAAAAGTTGATCTCCTTGTTGAACTAGAGGAGTTTTATGTGCTTTAGGTCTGTATCATTGATCACTGAAATCTATTCATTTGTAAATGCTTTTTGTTGGTTATTATCACAGGATTCTTAAAAAAATAAAAATCTGCAGGTGCATTTGTTAAGTTTCTTTTTTCCTATTATTTGCAATAGACTGTAATATTTGTATTAGTTTCTTGCTTTAACATTTCTATTTTTTAATTTCACAGGCAGTCATCTTTGGTGATGTTATCTAATGATTTCATGTATTAAATGCAGGTGGGAGGTTCCTTCTCTTCATACAATTAAAGTTATTTATTCTTCTTCTAAAAAGGAGGGCACTGATCCTCGCTTCATAAAACTGAAGCCAGTCTTTAGATGCTCAAACTTGAAGTATGGTGACAGACAAAGGTAATTTCATATATATATATATATATATATATATATATTGTGATAGATTGAAATTTTATCAGAATAAAGGACTAGAATGCCCTTGCAAAGAAATCAGGCTTTACAAATTCGCGTTTGGGCTTGTTGCAAAAACTGGATGAGATTTTGAAGAGGACTTTGATGAAACCAGAAGAATTATACTAGTCAACTTTCTCCTTTTGTCTCTGGTTGTAAGTTAAAGTTTTCCTTTGATGATTGGAAGTTTTGCTTATCCTTGGGATTTCAGGCTAAGCAACATTTTCTTTTGATTAAAAATTTTATTAGCTTGAAATGCCAAGGATAAGCAAAACTTTCAGTTGCTAGCTGCCTGTTCCAGTTTGGAACATAATCATCCTTTCTGTTTTCTTCAATGATCATTGGTAGTGGGTTTGCACAAGTCATCCCAGAAAGGTTCAAGAAAAGTGTTGGTGGAGGACATGAGAGAGGAGGGTGGAGAGAGGGGAGAGCATGTTGTTTTTAAGCAAGAACGGAATCCCTTGCTGATAATAGTCGATAGGGTGTCATATACAATGCCATAGTATGGGGCGACCAAGTGGGGGGAGGAGGAGAGAGGAGACCTTGTTTTTGAAGCAAGAAAGGAATCCCTTCCTTATAATAGTCTGGGTACATAGAGAATGCTACAAATGGGAAGATTTGGTTAAAGTGTTCTTACAATTCCATAGTGATATGACCATACAAAGAAGAAGGAAAAATGCCGCTTTCATAATCTTAGTCCTTAAGAAGATTAATCTTGCAAAATCATAGGAAGAGTGTTATCTGAGCATGTTTTAATTGTGTTACATGATACTATTTCTTCTTATCATGGCTTTTTTATTTATTTATTGAGGGTAGACACATTCTGATTGAGTTTATAGTAGCCAATGGATTACTAGATGAGAAAAAAAGATGTGGAGATGGAGTGGTTTTTAAGGTTGATTAAATAGTCATGTGGATTAGTTGTGTTTTAGATGATGCTTTATACAGAAAAGGCTTTGAACCATAGTGGAAACCTTGGATATTAAGTTGCTTATTTTCAGTAGGGAATGGAAGCTCGGAAAAATGGATTAAGGCTTCCAGAGGTTTAAGGCAAGGTGACCCCACTTTCACCTTCTTTTCACAATTGTAGCTGATGTGTTGAGTGGATTCATGATTAGGGGCAAAATATAACATTGTGGATAGTCTTTTAGTAGTTAGAGGTCCTGTCAAGGTTTCTTTATGTATAGGTTGTGGACCATGTTTTTCTTGAGCCAATCCTTTTCTTAGTTTTTGCTGCATTCCAGGTTTAAAGATAAATTTCAAGAAGAGTGTCTTGTTTGGCATTAATGTGAGTGATTATCAAATCAGTGAGCTTGGGTTCAATCTTAGAATGTTGGACTGGAGTGGCTTCTTTTTTATTTAGGTCTTCCCCTAAGGGGAAATCCTAGAGCCCCTTCCTTTTTGGATCTGGTGCTATAAAAAAGGATATGTTGAAGACTAGACGGATGAAAAGAGCTTGTCTCTTTATAAGGGATAAAATCACCTAGTTTACTCTTGTTTAGGCCATATATCCTTCTATTACCTCCCAACTTTTAGGATTCCTCGTCAAATAGCATCATCACCTAGTTTTCTTTGGCCTAGAATGAGTAAGGGGAGTTTGGCTGGGATCAAGTGTATAAAGAGAAAAGAAAAAGAAAATTGGGAATTGAGAAGATTGATTTGAGGAAAAAAGCTCCTTATTGGAAAGAGTTTGTGGATGTTTCCAATGAAGACTAAGGGCCTATTTAGATTGGCTTTTAAGAAGTCAGAAGCTCTTTTTTAAGCTTACTAAGAGCTAGAGTTTAATATGGAAGCCAATACCATGTTCCTTCTCTGCCAGTGGTTTTGTGGGTTTGAAAAGTGTGGATATTTTGTTATGCATGTTAAAGGCACTGTATTTGTCACTTGTTTTCCCTGGTTCAATCATTAGCTAGCTTCTCCCCCTGGTCCAGCAAATCCTAACCCCCTTGAAGTCCCTTGGCATTACAAATCATGGCATGAGGTGACACATATTTGTCAGTGTAGCATGCTTATAGCTGGTGTTTAAACATCTCCTGTTTATAATGATCATTTTATGATTTCTTGCTAATATGTGCGCACTTCTTTTTTTTCATTATTTTTTGTTTTTCATATAGCATTTCTTTAATAGTGGAGTGGTTATGCAGTTCAATTTATTTGGTTCCTTGCTAAATGTGCACACTTATTTTTTCTTCCTATACAGCATTCCTTTAACGGTGGAGTGGTCAGCTTTTTCTCCCCATGATTTGATAGTTGCTGGATGTCATGATGGAACTGTAATATTTTGCATCTCTCTTCTTCTCTCCTTCTATTTATGCACTTCAATTTCCCTTCTAGTAGATACAGTGGTGTAATTATCTGCGCTTTTGCATCAGCATGTTCTGCAGTTTCATTACATTTCCTGTATAGTTTGAAAGTGCATGCACCTTGCTTGTCATTTTGAATTCATTTATAGTATCATGTCTAAGAAGTTTTCCAAACATTCAGGTTGCTCTATGGAAGTTTTCTGCAAATGGTTCATTTGAAGGTAGTGGCACCATGCAAGTCACTTCAGGTTTGTATTACTTTCTTTCTATAGATATGGTTTATCTGGAAGGGCTTAGAGCAGTGGTGGATGGCATTGTAAAATATTTGTGCCACACCAAAGTGTTGGAAAGAGATATAACCCTTTCCTAAGTAAATTATACTCTAGAGAGTTGTGTGTATGGATCAAAGTTACAGAAAGAAAATCCTTACTTCCAGTGACACTGACATATTTGATATGAAATTAATTTGTTCATTTTACTCATTGATATTGCAGATACAAGGCCTTTACTTTGCTTCAGTGCTGATACAGTTCCAATAAGAGCATTGGCATGGGCTCCAGTTGAAACGTATGTAACATTAGACGATTGATTTCCATTAATATTTTGTAGTGACTATGTATTTTATCCATCTGTATGATTTTGCCAAATTTCCTTGCTTCCGGCCTAGACTAACCCCCTTTCCCCATCAAAGGAATAAAACAGGTATCAATGACTCAACAATTTTTCAGCACAAACACTAAACATCTGCATTTTCTTTGCATGTGGGATAGGGCCTGAGCAATCCATTTTAAGGCTTTTAGTTGTCCAATTCATGAAGCTAATTGTTAAGAGAGAGAGAGAAGAAAACCTTGATTCTCATTCATTGTGTCTACTTACAATTAAGAAAATATATATATACAAGGCTAGGAGTCCTAACTACCATACATGTGACCTATATTAAAAAGGAAAGATTGTACACTATAAATTCATTATATTCAATACTCCCCCTCAAGCTGGAGCATATACATCATATGCCCCAAGCTTATTACAAATATATTTAATTCTAGGACCTCTGAGAGATTTAGTGAAGATGTCTGCTAATTGATCATTTGAATTAACAAAACTTGTAGCAACACATCCTGATGCGATCTTCTCTCTAATGAAGTGACAGTCAACTTCAATATGTTTGGTCCTTTCATGAAAGACTGGATTGGATGCAATATGTAATGCGACCTGGTTATCACAGATGAGTTTCATCTGTTCATCCTTTCCAAATCTCAACTCTCGAAGAAAATGTCTCAACCATATGAGTTCACATGTTGCCAAAGCCATAGTTCGATACTCAGCTTCAGCACTAGATCTGGCCACTACATCTTGTTTCTTACTCTTCCAAGATATTAGATTACCTCCAATAAAAACACAGTACCCTGAAGTGGAACGTCTATCTGTGGGTGAGCCAGCCTAATCTGCATCTGTGTAACCAACAACCTGAGTATGACCTCTGTTCTCGTACAACACACCTTGGCCTGGTGTACTTTTGATATATCGAAAAATGCGGATTACGGCATCCCAATGACTATCACATGGTGATTGTAGGAATTGACTAACAACACTCACAGGAAAAGAAATGTCTGGACGAGTAATGGTGAGATAGTTCAATTTACCTACGAGTCGTCGATATCTCCCAGGGTCTCCTAAAGGCTCCCCCTGTCCTGGTACAAGTTTGACATTCGGATCCATAGGTGTGTCTATCGGTTTACAGTCTAACATACCATTTTCTTCCAGGATGTCTAAAGCATACTTCCTTTGGGAAAGGACCACACCGGAACTGGATTGAGCTATCTCAATTCCCAAGAAATACTTGAGTTTCCCCAAGTCTTTGGTCTGAAAGTGGGTAAAAAAATGTTGCTTTAGTTTCTGAATACCATCCTGATCACTGCCTGTAATGACGATGTCGTCCACATAAACAACCAGATAAATACACTGTCCCAAGGAGTTATGATGATAGAAAACTGAATGGTTTGCTGTACTGCGAAGCATGCCAAACTCTTGAACAACAGAACTAAAACGACCAAACCATGCTCGAGGAGATTGTTTCAAGCCATATAGAGAACGGCGTAACCTGCACACTAAACTAGACTCCCCCTGAGCAACAAAACCAGGAGGTTGCTCCATATAAACTTCCTTAGTAAGATCACCATGAAGGAAGGCATTTTTAATATCCAACTGATAAAGAGGCCAAGAACACATAGCAGCCATGGAGAGAAGCAAGCGGACAGAAGCAATCTTGGCAATAGGGGAGAATATGCCACCATAATCAGAACCATAAACCTGAGTATAGCCTTTAGCAACTAAGCGGGCCTTAAGGTGATCAACCTGACCATCAGGACCAACCTTAACTGCATAAACCCAACGACAGCCAACTGTAGATTTACCAGAGGGTAAAACAACAAGATCCCAAGTGCCATTAGAGTGCAGAGCATCCATTTCATCCACCATTGCCTGTCGCCAGCTTGGATGGGAAAGAGCTTCATGGGTGCTCTTTGGAAAAGAAACAGAGGATATAGCAGAAACAAAAGCAGAATAGGGTGACGATAATCGATGATAACTCAAAAAATTGTAAATAGGATGAGGATTACGAGTAGAGCGAGTACCTTTCTGAATAGCAATGGGTAAATCATCAAGAGAAGGCAGAGCCGGGGCAAGAGAAGCCGAAGGGATAGGAAGTGAGTCAGCAGGTGCCTCAGCAAAAGGGAGAGGAGCAGCGACACGAGGGCGACGATGATAAACCTGAAGTGGTCGAGGAGGCACAACATCAGATGGGGAGACAATGGGAAGGGGCAAGACTTCAGAAACAGGAAGAGACTCGGAAGTAGTGGAAAAGAATGGTGAGTCCTCAAAGAAAGTGACATCAGCGAAGATAAAGTACCGATGAGTCTCAAGGGAATAACAACGATAACCTTTCTAAAGTCTGGAATATCCCAAGAAGAGGCACTTCATGGCTTTGGCGGAAAGCTTGTCCTGTCCAGGAGTGAGAATATAAACAAAACAAGTACAACCAAAGACACGAGGAAGAAGGAAATAAAGTGGTTGGTCAGGGAAGAGAAGGAAATGAGGAATCTGATCATGTAAAACAGAGAAGGGCATACGATTAATTAAATAACAAGCGGTAAGAACAACGTCCCCCCAAAAATGAAAAGGAACATTACTATGGAGGAGGATAGTATGAGCTGTCTCAACAAGATGTCGATTCTTGCGTTCAGCTACCCCATTTTGTTGAGGAGTATGAGCACAAGAAGACTGATGAAGAATCCCATTATGAGACATAAATGAAGTAAATTGAGCTGAAAAATATTCCCTGGCATTATCACTACGTAACACACGAATAGAAATATTGAACTGGGTCTGGATTTCAGCATAAAATTTCTGGAAAATAAAGAATAACTCAGCTCAATTTTTCATTAAAAATAGCCAAGTACATCGAGAATAGTCATCAATGAAAGTGACAAAATACTGAAATCCTAAAGTAGACGCAGTCCGACAAGGACCCCAAACATCAGTGTGGACAAGCTCAAAAGGGGACTTTGCCCGATTATTCAAACGCTTTAGGAATGAGACACGAGTATGTTTCCCAAGCTGACATGACTCACACGAAAGCGACGACAAAGTGGAAAAACGAGAGACCATCTTCTAGAACTTGGAGAGACTAGGGTGGCCCAAACGACTGTGAATGAGGAGAGGAGCATCAGTGGAAATGCAAACTGTAGGAGATGAATCCGAGGTGAGGTGATAGAGGCCTTGAGACTCACGTCCTATGCCAATCGTCTTCCCCGTACTCCGGTCTTGCAAGGTCACAAATTTATCAGAAACGGTAATAGAGCAATTAAGAGTATGAGTGATTTTGCTGATGGAAATAAGATTAAAAGGACATTCAGGAGTATAAAGGACAGAAGTGAGAGGTAGAGAAGGCAGAGGAAGGGTCAAACCAATACCTTTAGCTACAGTTTGAGAACCATTAGCTAAGGTAATAGTAGGTAAATCAGAGGTAGTAGTAATAGAGGAGAAAAGATCCTTATTACCAGATAGGTGATCAGAAGCTCCAGAATCTAGAATCCAGGGTCCAAGAGAAGATGTGTGGGTAAGGCAGGCAGAAGCATTACCAGGTTGGGCAACAGAGGCAACAGAAGCCTGAGTTGTGAAGGAGCTCGGAGGCTGAGGCAGCTGAGAATCAGAGGACTGGGCCACATGGGCAGTGCGAGGAGGCCATCCATGTAATTGATAGCAACGATCGCGAGTGTGGCCAAGTTTATTGCAATAGGTGCAATGAGGACGTTGGCCTCTACCTTGGTTACCACTGCGTCCTCCTCGAGAGGTAGTGTGAGAAACTAACACAGAAGAATCTAAAATGCTATCAGATGGCAAAGTCTGAGTGAACGAGATACGAAGGAGGCGAGCAAACACATCATCCAAGGACGGAACTGATGAACTACCAAGAATTTGATCGCGGACAGGCTCAAGATCCGGACGGAGGCCCATAAGAGTAAGGACCATGAAGAACTTATCAAGCTGTGTTTGTTGAACCCCAACATCAGGAGTAAGAGGCATCACAGTCAAGAACTCCTCCTTAAGAGAGGCAATCTGACCAATATAAGTAGATAGATCCAAGTCCTGTTGGCTGATATGGACAATAGCAGAAGCCACCTTATAAAGACGCTGGATATCATTCGTGTATAATCCTTTGGCCTGAGTCCAAAATTTAAAACAAGTTTTGTAGGCCCGAAGATGAAGAAGGATCTTGGGATCAACGGATTGCCATAATACACTACATAACTGGGCATCTATCTTTCTCCACTGTATGCGCTCAACCTCAGGGATATCTGCCTCCTGTGTAACCAAGTGATCCTCATATCCTTGTCCCATAAACCAAAGTTCAACAGAGGCAGACCAAGAAAGATAATTTTCACTGCCAACCAATTTCTTCGAAATAATCATAGGAGATCCAGATATGACAGAGGAAAAAATAAAAGTTTTAGTAGCTATATCCACTTATCTGGAGAATGAAGTATATTTGGATCGAAGAGAGCCCTAAAACGGCTTTGGGATGCGGCTGAAGAAGGAAAAACCGAAGAATCACCCGTGTGAGAGACCAAATGGAAAAGAAAAACAACCGTGGCACCACCGGAAAGGTAGAAGAACACTTCCCAAGGCACGTGCAGGGATTGGGGTTGAGAAAAAATAGCCGGAGGACGCCGGAAAAACTGTTCGAAGGGCCGGCGGAGGCAAAAGAACCCCAAAAGAGGCACGTGCAGGGCTCGGATGGCAGAAACAGGTATAAAGGGTGGCTAGTCGGCGTCAGGCGAGGCTGGAGGAGGAAGCGCGTCGCTGGAAAGTGGCTCACGCGCCGACGCGTGAGATGCAATCGTCGGCCAGAAAAACGCATGTGGCCGGCGCGTGGGTGGTTTTTTGGCTCCAGTGCTTTGGGAAAAATTGGAGATCTCCTCCAGGCGCTCCTTGCGGTGTGGGAAAAAGACGTCGTCGGGAAAGTTCGCCGGAAAAGTCGCCGGCGGTGAATGTTTTCTGACGACGATTCGACCGACTGGAAAGCTTTGGGGTCTGGGGAAGGTGACCGGAATGAAACACGGTCACAGGAAGGTTTCCCGGAATTGATGACACGGGGAAACTGGAAAGAATTAGGTTTTCTCCCTTGGCTCTGATACCATGTTAAGAGAGAGAGAGAAGAAAACCTTGATTCTCATTCATTGTGTCTACTTACAATTAAGAAAATATATATATACAAGGTTAGGAGTCCTAACTACCATACATGTGACCTATATTAAAAAGGAAAGATTGTACACTATAAATTCATTATATTCAACACTAATGTATTGTTTCTACTTTGGAAATTTACATGGACATTGAAGACCTTACCTTTCTAATTAATTTGAGTAAATGTTTTATTCTGCTTTTCATTCCAATGTGAGCCTTCTTTCCTTGGGACTGGGAACTGTTGTATGCAATAAGTTGCTAAACATGACAAAGGGGAAGTTTTTGTTATTGAAGAATAGAATCCTTTCCACATGTACTGATTTTTTACTGTTTATGTTTATTTGTCTTGTGAATTGAGATATTTAAGATGATATTTGAATGATTTGCAGTGATCCAGAGAGTGCAAATATAATTGTCACTGCTGGACATGCAGGGGTAAAGTTTTGGGATATACGGTAAGTGTAATGGTTTGCTTTTGTGTATGTCCTCATATACTTATTTCTTTATCCTTTCATTTTAATGTTGAATTTTTATGGTTATGTCCCCATCAATTCATTTGATTTGAGCTGCTGATGCTTGAAGTTTTTATGTTTAATTTGTTTGGACATAATTTAAAGAGAAATGCAGTTTTCATTTAACTACCAGTCAATTGCCATTTCTATGGCAGAATTATGCAGTACTTGCCTGACTTGTGTATGGTCTATTAAAAGAAGATATTTTATACAATGGCACTAATGGCTAATCTAAACTTCCATGCATTTCCCCATCTCTTGAAATATATAGCAAATGCAAACGTGTCACCTGCTGCTGAAATTCAAAACTTTGTATTCTTTTTCTTAATCTTTTGGTTTAAAGTTCCACAACATTCTTGTTCATGGATTGAGAAAAGTTCAACAAAAATTGATGTTTCTAAACTTGGACGTGTTAGTGTTTACTTTCTTAACATCCGAGTTCATTCATGTTCACAATTTCTGTTTCTATGAGAATATATGAGGAACTTGTAGCTTTTTTCATTTTTTATATTTTTATCCTTTTTGTTTCTATGGACGTATAATAGAAGCTCTAGAAGTTCTATGGAATCTAGTGGCTCTAACTTTTATTCCTCCAGTTACTTTTAGATATCAACAAATCAAATCATTTAAGTAATCATTTATGTGTAGACTGTGTAGTTTAATTGGAATACATTATTGATTGTGGAGTTGGTGAGGAAATGGGTGAGTCCAAGATTGAGTTTTGGGGCCTTTTGATTTAAACCATTAATTCCTCTTGGTTTTCAGAACCAAGTAAAACTTTTAATTTTATTCAAATGGGGAAAAAATTCCTTTAGAGAATTATCAGAAAGGTGTAAATTGTAATACTGGATCTTAATCCCGTCGAAAAGAACATTTGATTTGTTTAATATGTGGACTTTGCTATAGTTACATGCCATGCTCAAGAACTATCAACTTCTTGCTTGCAGCGATCCATTCCGCCCCTTGTGGGAGATCAATCCGGTTCGCAGGGTCATATACAGTGTGGATTGGCTGCCTGATCCGAGGTACTCTTGAATCTGTTTCAGTAGAATAAAAGAAAATTGGGCTTCTATTATTGATATTTATTTGTTTAACTATTGTTTGTTTGGGTTTTTAGATGTATTATCTTATCCTTCGATGATGGAACACTAAGGATCTTCAGCTTGGCGAAGATTGCAAATGATGTTCCTGTTACCGGAAAACCTTTTTCTGGGACACAACAGCCTGGGTTGATCTGCTATTCTTGTTCGCCATTTCCTATTTGGAGTGTTCAAGTGTCACGAGCAACAGGTAGCTCTCCTATGCTCAATAAGCTTTTGATGTTAAATGCGGTTATTTTTTAAGCTACAAAAAGTGCATATAATTGGCATTTAGCAATGTAGGGAATAGGAGTATATTTTTACATGAATGACTTGAGAGAGGTTCTAATGATCATATTGAGTGCTGAAAACTAAAAAATTAAATGGTCCCACAAATTTATCACAGTTGATATAGCAAATAGTTTATGACTTAAAAATAAATTTCAAATCACATCTGAAACTTTTCAATCATCTAGACCCAACTGTATTTGATATTGCAAATGGTTGCGCATGAAATATAGACAATCCAAACATTTTATCTCATTGAAAGAAAGGTGTAAGAGGAAAATTGTAATTAATCCAGTTTTATGTGAAACTTTTCAATCATCTAGACCTACCTGTTTGATATTGAAAATGGCCACACCTGAAATATTGACAATCAAAACACTTTATCTCATTGCATTTCTGCAATCACCATTATTAATTATCAACCATTCTGACAAATTTCATTGAATATTCTAGGGTTGGCTGCATATTGCAGTGCAGATGGTACTGTTCGCCAATTTCAGGTTGGTTTAACTTATTGATATGTCTTTATTGTTTTTGCCCTTTTTATATTTCTGCTTCTATCATTTTTTTTTTCATTCCTAGAAGGGAAATTGCAACCTGACTAGTTCAGCTGTCCTTTAGCCACCATTGGCTCCTTTTTCCATCTACATGGATCAAAGAGGATGACTGGGGCACAACAAATAATTTCCCCTCCTAACACATTAATGTCACAAGTTAAGATAGTCTGATGTTTTTATAGCCTACCAATTTTGCTGGGTTATTTTCGGCTGTGGATGCATATTTAGAATGTATCACAGAAGCTTCTACAAAATCCTTATTTCTAGATGTTCATACCTTATAGTGCATTTTGACAGCAGTGGAGTAAAATTAACATTTGGAAAAGAAACCTTTTAAGAAATGGATAAACTTAAAAGGACTTGGCTACTGTGAACTTGTCACTGAGTTTTGAAGTGTCCATAAATTTTCACCATGAATACTAAGAAACTTGATGTGAAACCCTAACTTTGTGATGAACACTGAACTGAGGGTAGAGAATCATGTTTGTTTGTCATTTTCGCATGAAAGCTTATATAGGTGTGCTATTATAATACCATCTTATCTTATAAATAAATATATATATATATATTGACACCTCTATCTAATCTTAATATATTAAGCATGATATTTAAATTGGACTATCACTATCGTCTAAATGGTCTGAGTCCTAAGCTGCTTCTAAGCTTTTAATGTTATTATAATCAGCTTACAATTAAAGCAGTGGAGAAAGATTCCCGAAACAAGGCCCCTCATTTTCTATGTGGGTCATTGACTGAGGACAACTCAGTCCTTACTATCAATACTCCATTGTCAACCATTCCTTTTGTGGTGAAGAAGGCACTGAACCAGTGGGGGGATACCCCACGATCCATTCGTGGGATTTCTGAGTCAAATCAGGCAAAAAGAGTCAATAATCAGAAGTCAAATGATCAACCACTAGGTAAGTGTTGATAATTCCAGTGCAATATACTGGTCTTCAGTTTTATATTTTCTTGAGCACATTTACCTGATTTTGAATCTTGCTGCAGACCTATGTGAAGATGATGATGATGATGATGATGATGACGACAATGATTCATCGATTGAAGTATCTGGGAGCACGAAGGCAGCTTCGAAGAGAAAACAAAAAACAAAATCTAAATCTAGCAGTAAAAAAAATCCAAAAAAAGATCAAGCAGCACTTTGCAGTTATGAAGAGGCAGAGAACTTAGAGAATAAAGAAGATAGAAAAGAGGAAGGCGGAAATGAAATTGAAGTTTTCCCTTCCAAAATTGTAGCACTTCATAGGGTAAGATGGAACATGAACAAGGGGAGTGAGGGATGGCTGTGCTATGGAGGAGCAGCAGGAATTGTGCGTTGTCAGAAGATTACTGCTGGTGTGTTGAAAAAAGATCTTGTGAAGAGATGAAGTAAATCATATAATATAACCAACCACCTGACCCTTTCTTGGCTATGTTATCATCCTGAATCGATATACTACTTGATATTTAACTAAGCCTTAATTTTGAAACAATTTCGGTGCAGGTGAAGGTATTTGAAATCACCCTGCTGTATAGTAGTTGGATTTGAAATTGCCCATAGGAGAAATCTGTATTTTTCTTTTAAGTACTTCTATTAAACTTCACTTTATTGTAATTGATGAATACTGTCTAGTGATGAATAATTACCATATATTGTCTACATGGGAGACTGCTGGAGGTCAGAACTGCTAGCGCCAACAACCTCCACAACCTGCTTTGGGCTGTTGTCAGAAGAGTAATCACAATTTCTTCTTGCCATCTATGTGAATTTATTTGTGTGCCTATATATGTGAAGATAGAATGTTAATTAATAGTTATAAATTCACATTCTTCTAATGAAAGAACTTGAGGGAAAATTTAACTTATGAGTATTATGTAGATGCCCTGCAAAGGAACTTTTTAATGATTATGTATTGGCCTTTTTTTTTTCTTTTCCCAGTGAGAAATAGCCCGAGAATCCAAAGTCCATAACTATGGCCAGGAGCTTTAATAGTTTTGCAGCATGTCTGTTACCACTTACCACATGGAAGCAATGCTCTCAGGTATGAAAAGATTAAGAAGAACAGTATGGTTTCAATTTTCAAAATTAATTTGTGGACATTTTTTATTTTTATTTTTTACTTTGATCTGCTATCTGATGCAAGTTAATTTTGCAGAAAAAGAGATTGTTGTGTTGGTGTTTCCAAACACAATGCTTAAACTTCACATGGCAAGATCATGGGATTTTTCAGGAATGCATGAAAAAAAAAATGAAGAAAAGGAACCCCCCACCCGAATCAGAGATATGAATCTATGATCATTGGTTTATTAGATACAGGTAGGCATGAACTTCCTTCTTAAGAGAGATGGTAACAAGAAACCTTTTCTCAAATTAAAATATGTTATTTTCATTTTTGGTTTGCTTTTCTTTTCATTTTCAGGAATTTGGATTGAGTCCCCCAGTTTCAAAGATAAGGGTAAGGTTATGCACCTCTCCCAACCAAGTGGAAGAGCAAATGTGGTAAGAGGGCACTGACTTCAGTGGGTGTAACAATTTACTTTGTTGAGTGGTTTTTTCAAATGGTGTATGTTTTTTTATATTTATATCGAAAAGATTACATAGCATGCTACTTACTATATGAAAAGAAATTATGGGAAGCATTTCAGGAAACATTTTGCATTGTTCTTTTATTACAAAGACATCAGGCTTTTTTGGTACTTACCAAAAGAGTTCTGTAAGTCTGAAATGTGAAGCAATTTACTGACATTTAGATTCTTTGAAAATTACATTTACTTTATTATAATGGGGAATCCACCTCCACTGCAAGGCATTTATCCCAACTGTTAATGAAGCAAACCTAGGATAATATAGGCCGCCCCTCTACCCTAGAGGCCTACAACACTTAAAATACCAGGCATGCTTGAACTTGGGACCTCTGAAGAGGGCATAGCCACTGAGCTCCACCTTTGGGGGCTACTGACAACTAGAAAATTGAACGAAGAATTTTTTTTTTTTTTTTGATAGGCCAAAATTGAACTAGGAATTATGTCAAACATGAGAGGAAATTTAAGAAAGAACATAAAAGATCTTTAAGATGCTTGCATCAAATGATGTAAGAATAGGGAAACTTGTTTGTCACAAGATTTGGTAACATTTCTTTGAACATTTATGTTTCCTTTGAACCTATATGAAGGTCTTAATCAGTCTTGTATTCAGGAATTCCAAACATATTCTCCAAGGATTTTAATCTCAACATTTTCAAATTTTGGCAGCAAGGTCATCCAAGCATGGTACCATGAAGTATGACCTGGATAGCAACCTTGCTATTCCCAGTCAAGCTGATGACTGGTCGACACTGATAGGCATGACAGACACATCCCCCACTGCTGCTAGGTTACTGGTTAAAGATGCCCGCTTATATGGCATATAGCTCAAGGGACCACCCATGGAGAGGTGCCATTAGCATGTATTGCCATGCACAAACTACGTTGGTACACTGGCTCCTCTGACATGAATTTAGCTAGATTTAATGATGCCATTGAGGGTTTCCCTGTGTCCTTTTGGCGGAAGTGGTAGACCATTTCTCAGAGGCCCCATCACCATTGGAGCTGTCCACGCCATGAAAAAGGGAATCTCGATGTCTTGGCTCTTTAGGGGATGATGGACCTTATGAAGCAACCATCCAAAATATCACACCCTGGATCCTGACAGTGGGTGGTAGTAGTACCAAATAGGTGGTGAGTCAAGGTGGGGCAATGATATGAAAGCTTCTGTAAGCCTCTGCATCTTTCTCTCTCTCTATCAGGCTATTGCTCAAGAAGCCATGTACTAATTCAAGTTTTGGTTGTTTGTAGGAAGTTTCCGTGAACACATTTTCACGAGGAAAAAAAAAAAACATTTACCCTCTCACTAGTGGAACCTAGCATCACCCACTTCCGGGCGGAGCATATTGGGAAAATGTTAGGTATGGATATTAAAGCTTTGTTTGGAATAACATTTAACTTTTGCATTTAACGATAGAAGAAGTAAAAGCAGAAGTAGGATTAAATTCTGGGAACTATATTTTAGAAAATGTTTTTCTTCAAAATACCGATAAATCATGTTAGGAAGTGTAAAACCCATGATTGAGAGTTCTATTTAAACATTCTTAAAAGTTATGTTTGGTGCTTTTAGCAATTAAGAAGCTCTCCTAAACAAACTTACGACATTTATATAGCTATGTACATCATGCGAGTTCACTGCATCATGTTCAAGGAAAATCATAGATCTCTGCTTTTTTTACATACGAATGAATCATGTTAGGAAGTATAAAACCCATGATTGAGAGTTCTATCTAAGGACTATTAAAAATTATGTTTGATGCTTTTAGCAATTAAGAAGCTCTCGTAAACAAACTTACAGAATTCATACAGCTATGTGCATCATGTGAGATCATTGTCTTTGTATCTCTCATGGCTATTAGTTATCACTTATCATCCATGCAATTAAGTGCTTTATAACTTAGATTCAACACAAGGATGGTGCTTTTGATTGGGGGACTCCAAAACTGGCCAGGTGACCGGAAAGATCAGAAAATAACGGTCAAGATGTGTCATCAAGGAACAAGGAAGGATCGGAATGGTCATGTCACCTGATGAGGCAATGGACGTTTGACTGCCGGGGAGGAAAAAAAATGCAGACCAATATATCAACTCAACCAAGTATGTATCATTTCCTTTCTAAGTATATTCTTGAGCTCAATATTTATTTTATTTTTTTCTTTTCTGTACTTTTTTTATTATACTCTTCATATATCATTATCATTTTTGTAAAGATAATTTATCTTACAATTTTTTTTTATTTTTTTACTTTTATCTCATTAGAATTTTGTTTTTTTTTCTCATTTTTCTTTTCAACCTTTAATTTTGTTATACTCAAATTCCTTCTTTTTTTTTTACATAAAATAAAACTAAATTAATTTTTAAAATTTTTGGATAAGTCTTGTTTTAAAAACTAATTAAACTACCTCAATTTTGTATAACTTGAAAGAGAAATGAATTTAGTATAAATTAAAAAAAAAATTATCATTAAAAAAAAACCAATATGATAAAAAAAAATTAATAAAAATAGTATCAATGCATTTTGCTATTTATATCTAAACACTTTGCTACATTTGGTTCTAGAAAAGTATTAAAAAAAAAAATTGATTTTCTATATCAAGGCAAATACCAAAAATAAATAAAATATAATTAAAATTAGACAAAAACTTTTACATTTTTAAACTATTTAATCCTTATATTTAATAGGCAAAATAAGAAAAATAAATTTAAATAACGAATAAAAATAATTAATTTTTTTTCTCTATTTTGATTTTAATAATTTAATTAAACCGGGGCGGGGGCGGGGGAAAGAGGTTATTTATGGCCGAAGGACCAATATTTGGACACCCAACCGACACTTGAGAAAAATGACTGTAGGCCCAGGAAGGGAAAGTGTGGTTCCATTATTAGAAATGGACAAAGATGGCCTTCTTCCTATGCCCTTCCCCCGGTTCCCCATCAATGATCATTCGTTGTCTTTTTTCTTTTTCTTTTTTTTGTAATAATATTTTCATACTCATCCTCAAAAAGGAAAAGATAAAAGAATGGTGGAACCTGTATGATTTTTTAAATATAAAGCAATTAAAGTGAAAAAAAAAATGAATTGCATCACTCCACACTAAAAACATTAATTCTAAGTGATATTTAAATTAATTCTTTCAAAAAGAAAAGCCAAAGAGTGCCAAGTTTGGTTTCTTTTCTCACCTACCAAACATCTAGTGTTCCTGCCAACCTTTTATTCTACCCATTTGGTTTCTTTGATTCTCCCACCAAAACAGTATAAGTGAAAAATAATGAAGAAATAACACAATAAAAGTGGTATATTTATATACGAGATGGATTGTGTGTGTTTGAAAATGATTTTAGAAAGTAGTTTTAGTTTTTTTATTACTTAAATAATAAAAATTTAAAAGTATTATACAAGTTAAAAATACTTCCTAAACATATTTTTATTTTAAAAAATATTGAAAACATTTTTTAAAAATTATTTATAACTATTTTTTAAAATACCTTCCATACAAAGTCAAATACTCTTGAAACTTTATTTTGATTTACTTATTTATTTCATGTTTAATAAAGTTTTTATAATTCTAACATGTTTTTTTGTAAATTATTATTTTATGTGTCAAATTTAACTTTCGAATGAAATTAAAAATAAAAAAATAAAAACAAAAAAACAAAAAAATCCTCCCAATAAAAGTCTGAAATGAGATGCAATTATTTTAAAATTAAATATATAAGTCTAAGTCTAAGTCTAATCCTAAAACTTATTTTTTTAAATTAAAAAATAAATAAATAAATAAATAAATAAAAACACCATTTCAGCAAAGGAAATTTTGATAAATTCATTGAACTCTCACAGATACACGATAGCATAACAAAAAAAAAAACATACATTAATGCATTTGTGTGAAAAATTCAAAAATCTCATTAAAATTAAAATTCCTCCAAGGAAATCCATTAAGGAAGAACCTTGAGACCTCCATGAAAAAGAGAAGCAAAAACATCCATTTGATCATTTGGAAGAACCAATCCAATCTCAATCCCACCTTTGATGTCTCTGCTTTCAGTCAGGGAAATACCTGATTTCATCTCATCAATGGAGACCTCCTCTATTTTCCTGGGCCTCCCCCATCCAAAATCAACCTCATAGAGATCCAATTTCGGTGACCCCAGAACCACCACATGGACCTCGCTTCCTATCAACACCTCCCACTCCAAAATCCACCTCTCCGCTCCCCCCAAAACCTCCCCATCCAGCTCCTTGATCTTCCGCCCGATCGCCTCCGCCGCCACCACTATCCCCTCCTCTCCCATCAGGTCGCTCCTCCCAGCCACCGCCCGCCCAAACGCCACGCAATTGCCCAAATAGGCCACCGGCACGGGGTAGTCCAGGCGGGTGATGCCGCCTGCATTGAAGCCGAAGAAGCAAGTGTCAGGCGGCGCGGTCGAGACGCGGCCTGCGCGAGCCTCGCAGAGGCAAACCCAGACGAACGCGCAGGTGAGGACGTAGGCGGATAGAAGTGGCGGCGGAGGTTTGCCTTTTCTTCTACAGTGAGCCATTATCCATTTCTTTACCTTCTCCATCTCTCTTGGACTCATCACAAATGTGGCTCGGACGGAGTCGTCTTCTCTGTCTTCCCTACTGGTTTTGCTTAGGTATTTTTTGTGCTTTCTCCATTGTTGTAAGAATATTTCTTTCAGCCCCTTTAGTTCTTTGATAACGCTTCTATCGTAGAATGGCAAAGGGAAAGACTTTGGGAGGGACTTTTCACCATTTCTGTAAATCGAAGACCACGTCTTCATAAAATTGGTGAATGTCCTCCCGTCTGATACAGCATGGTGGAGAGCGAGGCCGATGGAGATGCCGGCGTTGCTGAACACTGTAATCTGCACCGCCATCATCGGAACCTCGTCGGATTCTGACAATCGAGGGACGAGCTGATGGAACTCGCAGGCGTCCTTCGAATGGTGCCCGCAGAAATTATCAAAATCTCCGTCCGCCTCCGCCACGGTCATCCCCACGGAGTCCCCCTCCGCGTAGACAATTGCTGGGGTTTCGGACTCCGGATAATGGCTTAGCCGGCCGGAGAAGGGGAAGTACTCCAGCAATGTAAGTGAAAGGGAGTGTTTGAGCTTAGGGAGAGTGACGGAAGTGAAGTGGGAGGTGGGAATGGGGAATTGGAAGAAGAAGAGAGGTTGGGAGGGGGGGAAGAGGAGCCATGGGATGTCGAAAAAGGTGAGGGGGAGGGAGGTGGGAGGAGCGGAGCCTGGCGGAGGAGCGACACGGTAGCGGTCGAGCACCCTGACAGCGATGGGCGGAGCCATGGCGCAAGGGGCTGCCTGCGGCCAGAGAGAAAGAAGGAGAATAAAGAGACGTTGGAGTGAATGGTGAGAAAACGTAAATGAAATGTGTCTGTTTTAACTTAATTGAAGTCTATAGTTTTAAATATTTAAATATTTAAACCCATTTGTCACGTGATGGGGTGTAATGAGATCATTTATTACTTAAACCATGAAATTATTTGTCATGCAATCATTTTTCTCTATGGAAAAATAGTTTTTTAATGCTTAAAATAATTATTAAATTTAAGATATGATAAAATAATTCAAATTAATGTTACTAAAAATGTTTTTTGAGTGGACATATTTAAAAAAAAAAAAAAGAGAGCTTATTTTACAAATTAATAAATGTCATGATGCTTAATGAGTGGAAAAGGTTTTAATAAAGGTTATCATTATTATTATTATTATTTTAAATAGGACCCTTAAAATAAACTTTCCAAATATTTCATTTTTAAAAAGAGACAAGAAAAAAAAAATGATTGACATCACCTTATTATAAGTGATAACTAAATCCAAAATTTATTATTATTCATGAATGGATTAGCAATTCAAGTATGTATTTAATTTTCATATTTAATAATAGAAAAAAATGGGAATAGTAGAAGTATTTGTGATATGTAGATAGAGAAAAAAAGTTTCTAGTATTATTTATGTAATAGGTTTCTGTATAGATGCATTTTAATATCGTTAAAGTTTATTAGGCTCTAATATCAAAGTCAAATTTTGACATTGGTGTGGGCTTATGTCATAAATGGTACTATCAGCACGAATGGGAGGATTGAATGTGATATTTTACACCGAATAATATACATTTTGCCCACATAAGAGTCAAGATTAAGGAAAAGTTCTTAATAATATATATTTAATAAAATTTTCTTGATGACGTGATTTGAGAGCTTATTAGATCTAGAAATTTGTTTGTTTGAGCATCTCTATAATCTCGTGGAACATAATGAGAATATTATATTTATATGGGGATAAATGTAATTTTATACATTGGACAAAGAGAAAAATTCATAATGGGATTTAAAACTATAAGGGTTTGTGGGGTTAAACCAGATAAAATACGGAGCAGCAAATCATTATAGTATTTAAAAATAATTATTTAGGTTATATTTAATTCATGAAAAGATTGGGAGAAAATGTGAGAGAAAGAAAAAGTATAAATAAAGAAAATGTAAAATAAAAGTGATGAGAAGGAACCGTAATTTCTCATTTTTAAAATTAGAAAAAAAAAACAAATGAAATTGGATTTAAAAAAAAAACCTATGATTTATTAGAGGAGAGGGATTTCCCTGGACCAGCTCAAAACAATGAGCTACATCTCCTCCTGCCCATGCAAACTCAACTCCCCTCTTACCATCCAAAATTTAATTAGAAAAAAAAACTTCTAAAAATAAATATAATTAATAAAATATTTTTAAAAAATAATTATTTTATTCTAAAATTAGTTAAAACTTTTTCCTATAAATATTTCCACAACCCACTTCAGTCTTTAGGTGGATGCCCCTACTTTGCAAACGACGATTACTCCGATACAATTCTCGAGTCATCGTCGTTTGCAACAATCATCATGGACATGAAGAAGATTGCTTGTGCAGTCCTCGTGGCCGCCGCCTCGATGAGCGCAGTGCTCGCCTCCGATGACATTTATGCACCTGCGCCCGCCCCAGCCCACAATGCTGCCGCTAGCTTGCCGGTTGCCGGGTCTTTGGTTGGGGCATCAGTCTTATCTTTTTTCGCCTTTTATTTACAGTAGAAGAAATATATATGTATGAAGATGATGAAGAAAGAGAGACCTCTGCATACGAGGAATAAGATTTATGAATGATTGTATTTTTTAAGGTTTTTCTTTTTTATCATTTTTATTACTTTCTCTTAATATTTTCTCCTATATAAAGTTATCACTTATTACTAAAAGGATGTTTGGATAGTATTCTTAAATGTTATAGTTTTTTTAATAAAATATTTAAGAAAAAATTATGTCTTAATGTCTAATAAGAAATTGTAACTTTTCTAATAGGAATTAGTGAATCCATGAAATTTAAGGATGACAATTTGTGAAAATGGGTTGTATTTATGTTTGTGTCAAAATCTAGCCAACCCGAATCCATTACAAATCATGTTGAAAGCATAAACCCAAATATTACTTAATTATTAAACAAGTAATATCTCGTATAACTTATTTAATAAACAGGTTTTTCTATTTAATAATTAAATTGAATTAGGTATTATATAAATTTGTATAAATAATGTTTCAATTGAATATGTTTATAACTTAATTGATTTATTTATTTAAAAATAAATTTAAAACGAGTCAAATGTGAATTAAATGATTTAAAATTTTAATTAAATTAATCAATAAGATGATTAAATAGGTCAATTTGAATCAACTTCATGTTATGTAAATTGATCCAAAAACTATTTATATATTAAAAGGTTATGCAGATCAATATAATTTGATCTAAAGTCAATTATATTCAACCAAAACCAGCAAAAAACGTATTATGATTCAAGTTGTATTGGCAAATCATGATAAACTTTTCCATCCCTACCATGAATATACCATAAAGTTGCAAAGGTTGTGCTTATAAACCAATCCCTAAAGTGAAATAAAGAGCAATAAATCAAACATACTTATAAAAATGAAATAATTGATTCAATCACTTCTATTTTTGGTGACTTTAGCAAGAGCTCTAATCATTTCCCCTTATATTCAATTATTTCATTCATTTCCAAACACATTATAGCATTTTCAGAGCAGTCGAGGATATAATTTGATTTCTTATATATTAGTCTTTCTAACGGGCTTTGAAAATAAAAATTCTTCATTGATTTATGAATTGAGTTAGTTAAATATATCAACTCAATTCAATTATTCTTATTCTTATCGAGCATATATCAAATCAATGATAATAATAAAAATAATTTTTTATTATTATTATACTTTCTATAGAGTTTTTAAACATAATATTTTGTTTTAGTAATCCTTGAAAATAAGCTAAGCAATGAAAATATAAAAAATAAAAAACTAGGACGATGGAAAGGATAAAAGTTAAAACCATGGAAAACCAATATCAAAATAAATTAAATGGATGGTGAAAAAAATAAAATTTAATTATTAAATTTAAAATTCATATGAAATATTAAAGAAATATTTTTGTTATGGGTGCAGTATCTACAGTGTGGAACAGTCCACGATGCTGCTGTGCACACTGATTTCAGGCCGTCCAAAGGATCAACGGATGCGCACGTGTCACGGTGTAGATTAACTTCATTTAATGCTCTGCAGGAGAGGTACAGTGTTGTTTCTGGGAGTGATCCCACATCGGAAAGGAGTTTGAGTAGCGAGGGAGGAGCTGGGTATAAATAGGGAGGGAGGCGTAACGTTAAACATACTTACCTGGACGGGGTCTATGGGCGATCGTGCAGACCCATGGCCTAGGCTAGTGACCTCCATTGCACTCTGGAGGTGCACGCGCCTAAGATCTGCCCAAGTGGCGGAGTCTACGTCATAATTTGTGGTAGAGGGGGTTCGCGTGCGCGCGACCCCTACAATGCTCAGTTCAAAGTCTTTTTGGAACATTACGTACAGAGTGGGTAAGTTAATTTAGTTTAATTGAGTAAGAGACAAACGGAGTTCAATATTTAATGGCCTAATTTAAATTATTATTTTGTTTAATAAATTATAGAACAACTTAATCTTATAATTTAAAAATAAACTTGGTGATCAATTTAATAAGTTAATAAATTAAATTATATTTAATTTACTTTAACTTATGATGTATTAAGTTTTACAAATGAAAAATCATTTAAATTTAAAAGTATATTTTGCTGTTTTTTGAAAGTGTTTTGCAATGGAATGCCAATCCTTGGCTTTATTTGTAAAGTCCTCTATTCAGCTCTAAGATCTATGAACTAGCCCATGCTTGACTAGCCAAGCAAACAAATGACTTGCATCTTTTTAATCTCTTGCATTTTTATTTAATAAGTATTTTATATTTACGATAAAATTCATGTGATGCTTGTTATTCTATATAAAAGAATCGTTATTTTAGGAAACACTTTTAATATTTTTAATACTTAATTTTTTTTATTATTTAAGTATTAGAAATGTTAGAAACGTTTTATAAAATCATTTTTAAACACACTCGATTTTTAAAAATATTTTTTAAATTTTATCAAACATTAAAAGTGTATTTAACGGTGATTCAATAAAACATTTATAATATTTTTAACACTTGAAAATTTTTATCTTTCAAATGTTAAAAAGGTTAAACACACTTTCTAAAATTACTGTCAAATACACTCTAAATATATATATATATTTTTAAATACTTTTTAAAATAAAAACACCTTCTAAAATAAGTATTAATTTTTCCCAAATATCATCTTTTAACAAACCATGGCGATAATATGCTAAATTGATTTTGGGCGGGGCTAAGTATAAAAATTTCTTAAATCCGAACAATTGGGATTGTAGCAACGTTACTTTCAAGTCAATGATAACTCATAGAAACAATGCCTCTCATAATAAGCTTTATATATAGCCAAAAACCCAATCCAATTTAAATTTATATAACTGTTCTTATAACCATTCCATCCCATTTAAATTTCCTTTTGGAGATGAGTATAGAAATGATTGGGATTGAGGCGGAGGTGACCCATCCCAGATCCAGTCTTTGTCATCGATTTACCTTGGGCTCAAGACTGCAGCCCCACCACAGATTTTGAGATGTGGCAGCAACCCTACACCCATGAAGAACAGGGTAGTGACCAATGTAATACTATCTGCGACACATGTAATTCATGCAAGAAAAGCTTTATGCAAAGAGACACTCGACCTCTCTGCATAAAAAGTGAAACCAAACCCATATGAATGGTGGTGGTATGAATCAAGTCCCAGCCATGTCATCTTTGGAGGTTCCTCTGGTTGCAGCTATTGTCATCTTGGCCATTCTCACAGTCAATACTTTGGAGGAGGCGCAGGTGCCGGAGCCAGCCAAGCACACCGGATCTGCATTTGCTTCTAATGCTTCTGTTGCTGTTGTGGGGTTCTATCTGCTGTGTTATGTAATGGGTCTTTTCTAGGAGTATCGAGTTTGTGTTGGTTAGGTTAGCTTAACACTTTGTGTATGAGCAGTTATGCTTTCTTACATAAATAAAATGATATGTTTTGTGGGTTTTTTTTTTTTTTTTTTGTTCTTTTTAAATGGGTGCAAATAATTATATAAGGTTATTGGGTTGTTAGTTCGTAGGGAGTAATTACTTTTTCATCCTTTTCTTTTCCAAAGAAATGGCCATTCCCTCTTAAGAAAAATAAGTAGAAATATCAACACATTCAATTTAGTTTTGAATGGTATGAAATATTCCTGCTGATTTAGAAGGAGCAAAGCATCAATTTGTCACATGAGCAACAAATTAATCATCCAAAATTCCACTTCTTTGTTCAACCATTAACTTCTAGCAAAAGAATCTCTTAAGTACCGATATGGATGGAAATAGAATTGAAAATAAGACGAGAATCATAATTTCATGTAAAGAAAAAGTCAAAATTATATTAAATATGAAATTTTATCCTAAGAAAAAACTTTTTTTTTTTATCGTTTATTCTTATTTTTTTTTAAAAAATCAAATATAATGTCATTTTAAAATCTTAATTTTTTTTTTTCATAAAAGTTTTTAGAGTATTCCAAGATACAGTCCGAACTATTGAAAACATACGAGAAACATGATCACATATAAATAAATGAAAATTGAGATATACAATAATAAGATCAAAATACACAATTTTAAGATTAAATGGTATAAAAATGTGAGGTGAAGCAATATGATGTTAAATCTATGAAAAATGCTAAGATATTGAAGCAATAACTATCGAATAAGAGATTCAGACCATTGAACTATATACTATGAAATCTAGATGATTAAATGAGAATATAAATAAATGATTAAATTAGAATATAAATAAATGATATTAAGGCATAAAATTACAAACAAATAAAGTCAAGCACAATTTGTGATACCACCTGATTTGTGGTAGGTACCCTTCCATGCTATAGACCCTAAGTATATTGGGGTCACCGTTGGATTGATTTTCGGTATATATGAGCAGCCTTTTATACATGGAATTGAACCTGTTTCTAAACACCAATGGAAAGCAAAGCTTTGACTCCTTTTGAACAGGACCTTCACTGCCATTGACGCCCAGCCATGGTGTAAATAAAGACCAAATCAGAATTCTCTGTATCTTTCTGCACCAAGGGACAACATTTCTGACCAACATGGCTGGCTTAATCTCAAAGAGACTCACCTCTAGGCTTCTAAAACCCTATCATTCTTCTTCAGTTATCTCATCTTCCACCTTCTTCATCTACCAAAACCCTAATCCTAATCCTAACCCCTTCTTCGATTTGTCCCCTCAAGATCTGAATTCCAAGTTCTCAAAACAAAACCCATTGAACCCAGAACCCATTTGTGGATTTCAAACATCACAAGACCTTAAACCCACAAATTTCAAGCTTCATTCAAGCAAATTCTACTCTACTTTCAGTACCCAATTCAAAAAGCCTAGTCCCTTCGCCCAGCTCTCCCATCAAAACCCCTTAATCCCAAAATCCATTTCTGGGTTTCAAGATTTACAGAACCCTAAACCCTCAAATTTTGATCTTCTTTTCACTAGATCATACACTAGTTCCAGTACCAAAGTTGGAAACCCTTACCCTAATTGGGCATCAGATGCAAAACCCAAATACTTCTCAACATCTGATCCATCTCCTGACTCTGATAAACCCCAAAACCGTGAATTCAAGCACCAAGAAATAGAAGGACCAACTGTAGAACGTGACACCTCAGCTTTGGCCAATGAGACCAGAGAAGTTCTAGGACTGCAAATGAAGACCATCCATAGCCTGAGCACTGTGCTTGCTCTTCTGGGTCTGGTTCAGCTCGCTTTGGGAGCTTGGATTTCATACATTACTCGGGCCTCGCCGATGCCAGAGGTTACAATCCAGAGCATAGTTGCATTTGGGTCCCCATTTTCGATGGCATTCATGTTGCGGAGATCGTTGAAGGTGATGGACTTCTTCAGGAAAATGGAGGATCTGGGTAGGTTGCAGATTTTGACTCTGACCCTTCAGATTGCTAAGAACGTGAATCTTTTCTTTGTTCGGGTTCGTGGGGTTTCGATCTTGTGTGTTGCTGGTTTATCAGTTGGATTACTATATGCTGTTCTGTTGAGATGACTCTGCTTTGATTTCAATTGATTAGCAACAGGGTAATACATCCTTCCTGAGAAATTTCATATGATTGTTCTGTTTTCTAGTATGAATAAGAAAATATATCAGAAACTTTTGGTGGAAATTCTTCGTCCAATCTTTATAATGCTCCATTTTGTAGCTCTGAAGCAAGTAGTATCACTTAAAACTATGAAACTCTTTTGCTAGACAAAGACACTGTGAATATGATCCATCGAAGCTTGAATTTATCTAATTATGACCACTTTAGCTTTGTTATAATGGTGAAGGTAATCCCTCTTTGAGGGGCTTGATTCCCTTTCAAATGTGTGGCATTTCATGTGTTTGACAGGATGCTTCCGTTGTTTGAGTTGTGGCAATATATGATGTCTGTTTGTTGTAGGATGGACGCTTGAGCTGGTAGTATTTTCTTAGTTCAGGAATCACTTAAAACAATGAACCTCCCATGCTCAAGAAAAACAGGATGAATATGTTCAACTGAAGCTTGAATTTTTGTTTAATTATGAGTGCCCTAGCTTAGTTATGATGGTTAAAAGTAATCAATCTTTGAGTGGCTTGGTGCCCTTTAGAATTTGTAGCGTTTCTTGTGTTGATAGGATGCTTCCCCTGTTCAAGTTCAAGTAGTAGTATTGTCCATTCGTTGTCAATGAACCCTATTGAGGAAAATGCTAATTTTCTGGTCACCATTGTAAGAGGCTAACAACAACTACTCTAATGATTATTATGGTTGTTTCTGTTATTTTCCGATAGTTACTATCTTCACATGGTAGAATTTAAATCTTTAGAAAGACTGGAAATGAACTGCAGAGGTAAGCAGTATGGTTGGAAGGGGGGGAATGCCCAAAGAGCTATGCGTCTTAAGATGGGGAAGTTGTGAATAACCTTGGGATCACAGGAATGCAACGGGAAGATTAAGCTTAACTACATATATTATCAGATGCATGGGAAGTTTGATATATACAACAGTTAGGACTCAGAGCAACCCACAACCAATGTAGAAAACACGTCTACTATGGATTGGAATGTATAGACAGTCGCATTGTAGTTTTAAACAGTGGCCTAGAAGATTGAAAGTACCATCTTGGACCTTTAGCATCATCTTATAACCTCCGCTGTCTGCCTCTAATTCAATGATATTGGTCATTTCCGGGTAATTTAAACTTGTATTCTAGTATTCTTCAATGGTGCTAGTTCCATGACGCATCCTTCTCAACCTCCCCATAGGGTCTATCATCAACATTAAGGACAAACATGACTCTTACAGAGTTACCAAAATACAAATTTCTCGTATGTTATGTTCTTTCTTGCTGTTGTTTGGTTTGTAGGAATAGCATTTCCTGCTATGGTTTGAGCATCAAACCAAGTGACCAAGAAAGGCCCAAGGACAACACAAGTCACGCCCATCACCTTTCCCACCTGGCTGGGATAATCCATTTCTGGATGTTGCTTTAAATTTGAGATGCTATCAAACTCATGCTTGGTGTTGTGTTCTAATGGCTTGAAATCCATTACTTGCCTAAAACTACCTTTAGGTTGGTCAAGTCGAGTAATTGATGTGAGATGGATCCAGAAAACGAGTGGTTTTAGTTATAATTCGGAAATGATTTGTGTGTATTTCACTGAAACATGAAAGCAAAGTAGGTAGAGAGGCATATACAAACTTCTGTTGCCTGTAGTTATAGCTTCTTCTAGTCTCAATAGTTAATATCTCATATGGTAACGACTAACGACTGATCATGAAAAGGAACATTCATAGGGAAACATGCAAAAAAAGCAAACTCATTCACGTGGGGGAAGGGGAGGAAGTGGAGATTGGCTTCTCTATTTGGGTTCAAGGTAACGAGACTCTCTGCTTCGTATCTTAGTCGGTCTTTGAGAACATCTCATTAGTCTTGTGTTCCGTGGGATGCAATAAAGAGAAGATTTGAATTGACCTTTTGGAAGAAGCAATACATGTCTGATGGAGGAAGATTAGTGCTTATAAAGAGTACCCTCTTGAGCCTTCCAGTATATTTCGAGGCCCTCTCTGCAATCCCAAAAAAGTGAGGATCAGATGAGAAAAAATTCGGAGAGCATTTTTATGACCACTTGGAAGGAAAAAAGATGCATCTAGTGAGTTGATCAATTGGTTTTCAAGGATAAGAAGTATGGTGGTTTAAGAATTAGGAGATTGAAGATTCTAAATTGAGCCCCACTAATAAAATGGTTGTTGAGGTTTGCCCATGAGATTGTGGAAAGAAATATCATTTTGGGCAAATATAGGAGAAATGGATGGGGGTAAAAGCCCCCCAAGAGGTGAGGGAGACTCATCGAATGAGTTCATGGAAAGACTTTATAGAAGGACGGGAAGGCTTTCCACTCAGGAAAGCTTATTAGGGTAAGGAATAATGATAGGTGAAATGAACATGCTAAGAATGCTACAATTGCAGCTTTATGGGAAAGAGGGCGGAAGTGGGGGGGCATTGATTGTTGCAATTCAAAAGACTCCTTCAAGATTATGAAATGGAGGTGGTGACTCAAGTTAGGGAACTCGTTTGTTATGTGACAGCTTACTATGCAAAGAGGACAGGAGGGGAAAACTTAGTATGAAGTCAGTCCACAATTCCGTACGTCTTGGCACTTAAGTGTTCTTACTAGTCAAAGAAATTTAGGGGTTTTGAGCATTTTTGAGAACCTAGATCTTAACAGTAGATATCCTAATAAAGAGAAGGTGGGCAATTGTAAAGATAGTGAAAAATTAACTAATCACATCTCAATACATTTTCTATTGGTAGTCTTTGGTTTGAAAGGGGTGTTTCCAACTTTGAGATGTCTCATTTGCTAGAGATTCAAATAACAAAGTTAAAAGTAATTTCGACTCTTATATCAGTTCGGTTTTAAATATTAAAATCAAATCCAATCGGTCTAATTAATTTTTATACATCAAGAATTGAATTAAATGAATTTAGAAAGAAAATGAACCAAATTTATTTAAAAAATAATAACTGATCTAAAAATCCCTTCTTCTTTTTTTTGTTAATTTAGACTAAAACAAAATCAAAAACCATAATGGAATATGGTATACCAAAAGGCTTGAGTAACAATATTATAACAAACTCTTTAAAAAAAAAAATTTCAAAGTCATGTGATTATAGCTTGATTTACTATAAACGACGATATCATTAAAGGTAAAAAGTCAGGCATGCTTTGACGAATCAGAAGCTCCCTAGACTATGTAAGGGCTTCTAAGGACGATTGTAAAATTGAGAATAAGGATGTGATGCATTCCATCCATAAACAATACATGCAGCTAGTCAGCACAACTTCACCCTAAGTGTATATACCTCCCATAAATGCATTCCATCAAACCCCATGATCTCCGAGCCCCTTTTTCTACACATAAAATCTTCCATGAAACATCAATCTTGTTCGCAGAAGAAGGGCATGCTTTTATCTTTCTATCCCACCACCTTGTGGTGGTCCAGTCCCATCGCTTTGGTCCCCTTTTTTTTACTCTCTCCATTCAACAACCCACATTGCAACATAGAGAAATCAGATTGAAAGATCCACATAGAATCAAATCTTAATATAGTTTTTTTAATATGAATTTCTTTTCCTTTTTCTCCTTCATATCCAAACGAGAGACCTGTAAAAAGCAAGTTGATCACACCTATTTCTAATCACAAATGGAATCTTATGGTGTAGAGATTCATATGTAAACATAAACATACTATCTATTTAGATGTGCTCGAATGATCCCATTCTCATAATGAGAATACATATAACCCTATTCTGGTTTGGTCCAGTATGGGATGAAATTATAATCATGGGAATCAACTCAATCATCTGAGATTATAAGTTCATAACCCTAGCCCATACCCGTTAAGAAACGGTTGGGATGGGAATTGCATTCATTTGTAAGGTAATACCTAATTCCTAATATTAGAAAGAAGTATGACTATTGAGGAGCTCTGTTTGAAGCAAAACTCAATCTTACATTTTTTTTCTTGATTCCCAGAGAGCTCTATTTCAATCTAAACCCAATCCCCCTACTACTATAAGACAAGAATCAACCTCTCTAAACATATTACGACTCCAATACCATGATCAAACTCTCCTTTTCATCCCATAGAAACTCTTAATTCAAAAGAAACTCAGTCCCTTTGTATTTCAGGACTCCTCTTCAGTGTCCAACTTAAAATACGCAACTTTAAACTGCATTGTTTTTGTAAACGGCTAAGAAAATAAAATATGCCAATGTGGCACAAGCCACATCAGCTAGGCAACAACACCAAATATAAACAAGCAGATTATAAATCAAAATATCTAAATAAGCAGATTCCAGAAACCAAACAGATGCCTTAAGCCTCTATTTTTTTTCTCTTTCTTGTTTTCCTTCCTTTTTTTCTTTTTTTCCTTTTTCCATTTTTATGTCAAAAAACAGAAAATAATCTTCAACAACCAATCCATCCCCTATTCACAGATTGCAAATCTAATGGTATATAACCTTTGGATACTTACCAAATAAAAAGAACTGAACAAAGAACCACTACCCATTGACCAAAACCCCCAATTTGACAAAAAGAAATGAACAAAAAAAGAGAAAAAAAAATATTTAAGTGGGGAAAGAAAGGAAATCTAATCTTTCCCCATACTCCACTTTTTGAGCCTCTAACCTGCAAGATGTTCTCCGTCACGCAGATAAACAATATTCTGATGAAAAACAGGTTTTTCAGGTTTTGTTCATGGGTGATCGAACTTTGGTGTGATTGTGAACGGCGCGAGCTTTAAGGGCAAAAGAGTAATCTTGTGAGCTATGTGGTACCTCAATTTCCATCTGGCTTAGGCTCTGTTCGGACATAGGTGAGGCTACGAGCAGTAGGAGAGGGAACACTGTTGTTGGACGCTGGAGCACCACTCTCAGCTAGAGTGGGCTGAGCATCGCGCTTCCACTGCAAGCTCCTTGCACCAAGCTTAACTGGAAGGCGGGCCCTAAATGCACCAGGGATACCTCTTTGGAAAGGAACTCTAGCAAACCTAGCAGCAGCAAAGGGAGAACCCCGGGCAATGCGGGGCCATGACATGCCAGGAGCGGCTTCTTGATGGGTAGAGCTTCTCTTCACAACCTGCCAAAAAATAAAAAATAAAAAAGAACAGTGTCAGCCCACAACTTGCACCACCTAAGTTATGAGCACAACAAGCAGATTCTAAGCAAACTTTTGAAAAGTACATGCTTTTGCACTGCCAACAAATCTAATGCAAGGAACACAAAGACTGAAAATACTGCATTGATAGCTCTTGCTACAAGATGTCAATAACATCACGGTCCAACCACATTTACAAGAAGGAAGTGTATGGAAGTTCCCTGCTCATTGCTGGACCTCTCCCATATCATTATTTACCCCGTCACTGCTCGAGTCTTACAAAATCAAGGGTGTCTTAGCAACTATTGCACTTATAGTGCAACCCTCCCCATTGTAAGTGCCAAGCTTCTGATGGCTTTAGACCATCTGGTCACTTGCTTTGAACCAGCTATGGTGAAGGGATAGAATGATGACCAATTGATGATGTTTGTGTAAAGCAGAATGACAAGCCTATCATTTGCTTATCCATCACGGGATGGCCCAGCGCCTGTGATCCCTATTGCTTTCATTTTTGGCGTTTCTTAGGTGCTCCTTGAGCCTATTGAGGACACTTTGGATGGATAGTGAAAGCAAGAAGAGGGAAGTTGGAACACAGCCCCACTTTGCTCATTATGGATGGAAATAAATAGAAAAATCATTGATGACTAAGAATGGTTGGAGTTGCCATTGAACAATTTTTTTTATACAAAGCCCTTATTTGTGTGGGATGGGAATCCCTTAGGCTATGTTTGTTTCCTTGAAAGTAGTAAGAAAAGAAAAAATAAATGCTAAGAAAAATAATTTTCTAATGTTTGGTTTCATTATGAAAAATACAAAAAAAAAAAAAAAAAGTCAAATATAATTAAAATCGGTTAGAAATTTATACATTTTTAAATTATTTAATTTTTACATAAAAGATAACAAAAAAAATGAAATGAGTAAATAATAAATAAAAAATAATTTATTGACTTTTAATCTATCTTTTATTTTACTTCACTTTTACTTTTCTTCTACTTTTCCTCTCTATTTTCTTTCCTATGCATTCTCATTTCAGTTTCTTTCTTGGTTTTATTTGGGTAATCCATGTATCTACCATGATTCCCTTTTGGGCCTTTGAATATAAAGGCTCATGCTAGGCAGTTCAAGATTTCGACAACTTAGACTATCTATCAAACATTGGAGTAGTTCTCTAGTAAACATGCAATGAAAATCATCCTGAACAAAAATATCATTGTTCACATGCCACAAGCACACAAGCACAATTATAGGTATAAGGCCACCATTTCTACCAAATGAGAGCAACTGGTATCTTTAATTTATACCTTGAGAATACGTGACATAAAGGAGGTGCCATCAAGAGAAAGAGCATGTTCTGCAGCCTCTTTTCGCATGAACTCTACATAGGCCGACCTGCTTACACAATGCAATTTAGTAAAAAAATGTCAAGGAGAATGTGTTGTCATGAGAAGTAAAAGGAAATATTTACACAAGCATGGATGTGAAAGCAAAGCACAAGCAACATCTGAAACACTCTACCCCTTTGGTTGCCCTGTAGCAGCATCAGTTACTATAATCACTTTTACCACTTCCCCAAACTTATTAAAATGCCGAGAAAGACTATCCTTGGTTGCAGCAAAATGAACCTGTGGATGAACATAAACAAAAATGTCACATGGGGTCAATGACAAGAATACCCTTCCTTACCTAGAAATAGAAGTTTAGAATGAAGATAAGTCATTACATTGTTAACAAAAATGGTCCGAGAATCAGCATCCTCTAGAGGACGACCAGTAGAATATGAACCTGCACAACCATAAAAAAATTTAAATAAATAAATACAATAGAACTATATCATAGAGATAAGTACAGTGAAGGTATAAATAAGATGCAAAACAGATTAGAGAGGACCATGCTGTCAAAGAACAAAATTGGTTGATAGTAGAAAATAAGTCATAACCCTGAGAGGAACTCGAAAAAAAAGAAAAAAAAAAAGAGAGAAAAAGACAACATATTTTTTTTTTTCCTTTTTAGTTTTTTTCCCCCTTTTTTGGTTTTGCTGCTATATGGAATCAAACCTGAACCACCATTCTATCAGCCCTAACCCTTAAAACTTGAGTTAGGCTTCAAGAGCAAAGGAAAAGTATGGATACACTTTAATCTGATAGAAAACTAACAAAAATAAATTTCAAATTTTTGTCTTCAAACCCACAAAGCCAGCAATTGCTTACAAGCCAGTTCAACACTCACCAGGAGCAGATGGCTGCATCTTCTGAGACTCTCTCTGAGTATCTACAGCAGGTTTTGCCTGTTTAACATTAACAGGCCATCAATATCAGCAATCCAGTACCAAGAATAAAGAACTCTTCCAACACACAGGTGAACACAAGACAAATCAGAGCAGAGAGTAAGAACATCTTACATTTCCATTGCCAACCGAGACAGGGTTTCCATTTGCCTTCATTAACCGCACACCAGATTTGCCAGTGCCTGTCTCATTCCCCTGCACAGGTTTCTGACCATCTACTTCCTCAACCTCTCTTGGTCCCTGATAATGAGCTGGTGGTTTCCATGTATTCACATTTACAGAGATATTCACAATCTTACGAGAGGTGTTTGCTACAGCACTAGGCTGACCCTGATCTATACTTCGCATTGTTCGCATACCTTCATCAGCATTCTTAGCCACACTGTACTGCACCATAAGTGAATCATCACCCTTATTTCCACCAGTTGTACCAGACTGAGAAACATCCATAATCCTACGACCCATCAGATTGACATCATCATATCCTTCATTGTCGGATGCAGAATCAGAAGCCAACCCAGTTTCACTTTCCAACATAGTCACATTCCCAGCATAATGTTCACTGTAGGCACTTCTCTGAAGATGAGTTGAGCGAGTTTTTTCAGGAATTTGTTTAAAATCTTCATATCCTCCATCTTCAGTACCAGTTTCTCTAAATCCAGCTTGTTGGTCACTGACCTCTGATAAATCCATGCCACGAGGCCCACGACCAAGTCGGTCAAATACATTCCCGGAGGATCTAACTTTTATGACATCCTCAGCAGCTTCTGCTACAGCTTTAATTGCAGTTGCCATGGCACTTGGCATTCTTGCAACCGACTGAAGTCTCTGAGGACGGTCATCCAAGGATGAGTCTCCAGTGGATGTAGAAACTACAGAACGAAGACGCTTCAATTTGGGCTCTGCAGCCAAATTAGATGGCCTTGAAGTTGCTACGGCATCTCGCACTGCAAATTGAAGAAGCCGTCTAGGTGCATTAATGGTTGCTTGAGACACTACCTCCCTCTGTCAGTTTTCAATCAATGGATTAGAATATTGAAAAACAATTAGCAAGGTGAAGATTTCTTCAATAAAAATAAGGTAAATGATCCGGACATGCAGCATCATCTGCTTGAATACATCAAATTCTTACACAGGAAAAGGAGTTAGGGGTAACTGGCAATTTAATCAGTAATATCTGACAGCACCTAAACAAAAAATTCAGCAGTGCATTACGGGTACATTGTAATAATGACCTCACATCAACTCAGCTCAACTCAACAGAATCCCACAAAGCTTTAAACCTGAGTATGGAGCATTGATTTCAGTTTTTGACATAACCCTAGAACCTTTGATGGGATAGAGCATTTGATTCAATTTTTGAAAGCTTTTTAGTCTCTCCTTCGTGTGGTCTAGATGTTGTTTGGGTGTTGATTATTCCTCTCTACTGAACTTCATTGGTTGTATAGGGTTCTGTTAATTTTTTTCAGTTTATTTGACCTTTTGGCACATTTTATATCCTCTTGGTGTACTAAGTGTGTGCCACTCTATTTTTGGCATTTGTCAATATATTCTCCATTAGCCTATCATCAATCCAGAAAAAAAAACCTAAGTAGCCTTTGGTTCGAACAATCTTTGTGAAAAAACATAGATCATTTACATGGTATTCAAAAAATGCCTAGTTATTTTACAAATCCTTCATAACTATTATTTGAAAAGACATTGAACATTAGTATCTCTTGTCTAGGGCTGTGCTACCCAAGATGGTCCACTATTAGGGAGAGATATGTTACCCCCAATCTACAAGATATGGACTGAAAAGTGCATAAATGGAAACCATAAAAAGAAAGCGCTCAAAATAGAATTGAGAAATCAAAGTAGAAGAGACATTTTAACCGAGCAGGTATTTTTTTGGCAAAATTCAGCTATGCTTAATGAGGTTATATTTAATAATGACTGCTTTATACCCTTTAGCATCATTGAAAAGAATGCTAGGATGCACATAGATAACTTTTAGGATACCTTATCAAATAAATCATACCAAAAGAATCTCAAGATAAAATCGATGAGGTACATAAATTGGAATGCCCCTGAACCAAGGCAGATCAAACTGAATGTTGATAATTCAGCAGAATGACAATATAGCAGCCATGCTACCCATCATCCGAGATGAAGAAAGATGCTATCAGTAACCCAGTCAACATGATTTGGAAACAAATGTTGGGTTTATTCTGGAAACAATAGCACTTTGTGACAATCGTATTCTAAGCTCTCCCGCTAACAAGAACCTCAAGCAAAGGGGATGTCATTCTCATAATTGATTGTCTTCACAGTGCAAAGTTGCTATGGAGTATATGAATCATTGTAGATAGTAGAGCATGACTTGAACAACCTCAAAAGGGGGCATGAACCAAATAGATGCATAGTATAGAAGTTACACCAGTTTATCAAGAACAAAACCTCTAAGCCAGGCCCCTACTAAACTGTCAATTAACTCCAAAAAAGGTTTCCCATCATAACTAACTTCCTTCAGTTACCAAACAAATAAGGATCTAAGCATAATTTCCATAAAGACAATTCTTTCCACTTAATTTTCTTTGTTGCTCCTTCCAAATGCTCCAAGCTAAACATAAAGGTGTTTCTAGATTCCACAGATTCATGGGCCCTTCCATGATCGTGTCCCCCCTCTCCTAGCCACCACCCTTAATTTATATCATATTGAGGATTATAGAAATCATGTAAGAAACCTAGGTCAAACACCTCTTTTGGGAGAGTAATCAGATCATACTTTCAGCAAATTTAGGTCATGTCCATTGGAGATATAGGCAATGGGGCATTGGGGTCTAGCTTCCAGGAGATTTGTCTAACATCTCTTGCAGGACGTTTGTGGTAGTACTGTTCCCCGGTGCTGTGGTGGTACAGTTTTTCCCACAATTTAACAGAATCATCTGTCTTAATTTCCATGACACCCATTATTCTCTTGATAATGAGGCATTACTGGTTACAGGTAGTTATGAAAAATAGGTACCACTAGTTTCAGATAGGAAACCTACCTTGAAGAAAGGTTAATAATTTTAAAATGTGTTAATATTCAATTGGATGCTTAGGCAGTGGTGCAGTGGTCCCTTTTCTGGGTTAGGGTTGGGAAGGGAATGGTGAACACTTTAAACTGCACATAAGCCATGCTTTCCTCCTGCTATGATGCATAACATACCAGGCTCCAATAGGTATTAGATCGAAACTAGGGCTGCAACTGGGGTGATTTGGTCAGGTTGGAAGTCATCCCAACATCATATCAAGATGAAAGGTTTTCAACCTATGCTCAAATTGGGCAGTTCAAGTGGGTTTTCGAGTTTGCATTGGATAAATAATTAATTATTTTTAAACTCTATATGCTTTTAATTGGTAAACATCAATGGCATACATGACAAAACAAGTTTTACAAAATAATGCATCTAACATAAGTTAAAAAATATAAGATACATAGAACTTGGAATGTGGTATTATATGATCATGATTTTATAAAATACAAAAATTATAAAATACATAGAACTTGGAATGTGGCTCAAGGAAGGGGATAGGAATAGTGGTTACTTTCACCGGATGGCTAATGCCCACCATAGGAATAATTCCCTGGATAGGATTATGATTAATGGGGAGTGGCTGACTGAGGATCAAGAGGTGAGGGAGGGGATTGTGAACGCCTTCCAGAACTTACTTTCAGAAGAGCCGGGGTGGAGAGCGGATATTGAGGGGCTGCATCTCAATCAACTTAATCCCCGGGAAGCTGAAGACTTGGAGATGCCTTTTTCTGAGGAGGAAATCCACTGCGCCTTGATGGAGATGAGGGGAGACAAAGCTCCAGACCCGGATGGATTCACGGTGGCTTTTTGGCAAGAATGCTAGGATTTTGTGAAGGAGGAGGTGGTGGATCTGTTTAAGGAATTCTATGAGCATGGGTCCTTTGCCAAATGTCTCAACACTACCTTTCTGGTCCTTATTCCTAAGAAAGGAGGTGTTGAAGACTTAGGGGATTTTAGGCCCATCAGCTTGCTTGGGGGGTTGTACAAACTCTTGGCCAAAGTCCTAGCGAATAGGCTAAAGAAGGTGCTTGATAGGGTCGTCTCAGTAGACCAAAATGCTTTTGTGAGAGGGAGACAGATTTTGGATGCTTCTCTAGTAGCTAATGAGGTGATTGATTACTGGCACAAAAGAAAAGAGAAAGGGTTGATTTGCAAGTTGGACATTGAAAAAGCCTATGATAGCATCAATTGGAAGTTTCTTATGAAGGTGCTTCGGAAGATGGGCTTTGGGTCTTGTTGGATGGATTGGATGTGGTGGTGTATTTCAACTGCTAAATTCTCCATCTTAATCAATGGGGTGCCTGCCGGTTTCTTTTCAAATTCAAAGGGATTGCAGCAAGGAGACCCTCTCTCTCCGTATCTCTTCATCTTGGGTATGGAAGTGCTTAGCACCCTACTTAGACGGGCTGGTGAGGGGGGCTTTCTTTCCGGCTATAGGCTTCGGGGGAGAGGGGGTGAGGAGCTGACTGTCTCCCATCTCCTTTTTGCTGACGACACAATCATTTTTTGCAAAGCTAGAAGAGAGCAATTAACCAATCTAAGTTGGATCTTGGCGTGGTTTGAGGCGGCTTCCGGCCTTAGAATTAATCTTTCCAAGAGTGTGCTAATTCCTGTTGAGGAAGTGGATGAGCTGGAGGAGTTGGCGGCTGAGCTTGGATGCAGATTGGGGGCTTTACCCACTGTCTATTTGGGGCTGCCCCTTGGAGCCCACCATAAAACCTCTTCTTCCTGGGATGGGGTGGAAGAGAGAATGAGAAGAAGACTAGCCCAGTGGAAAAGACAATACATCTCGAAGGGGGGAAGAATTACTCTTATCAAGAGTACTTTGGCCAGCATACCCATCTACCTTCTATCCCTTATCCACATTCCTAAGTCTGTTGCTAAAAGGATTGAAAAAATCCAAAGAGATTTCCTTTGGGGGGGAATCTTGGAGAGGAAAGCCCACTTAATTAACTGGAAGGTGGTCTGCAGCCCTAAGGAAGAGGGTGGATTAGGCATCCGAAAGATAAACTTGTTGAACAAAGCCTTGCTAGGCAAATGGGTTTGGAGATATGTCTATGAGAAGGATAATCTTTGGAAAACGGTGATAGGGGTGAAATATGGTCAAGAGGGGTGTGGGTGGAGGACTAAGGAAGTTTGTGGGTCTTACGGAGTGGGATTGTGGAAGGAAATCATGAAGGAGGCTGATTGGTGTTGGGAGAGCATTGATTTTAAGGTAGGGAAGGGGACTAGAGTTTTGTTCTGGACGAATAAGTGGTGTGGCAATGAGGCGCTTTCTCAAACTTTTCCACAGCTGTTTACCTTGGCGGGTCATAGGAATGCCAAAGTAAGTGAAGTGTGGGACTCTAGCCGGGGTCAAGGAGGTTGGAATCTCAGCTTGGCTAGAGATTTCAATGATTGGGAGCTGGACCAAATAGGAGATATGCTGAATCTGCTAAGGGACTTCAGGACTTCTCCTGAGGAGGATTCTGTGAGATGGAAAAGGGAAGGCAATGGTGTTTTTGGGGCTAAGGGTGCTTACAAAATGCTGATTGGCTCCTCAGCCTGTGACTTCCCGAACAGACGCATTTGGATGGATAAGGTTCCAACAAAAGTGTCTTTTTTTGCTTGGTAAGCTTCGTGGGGGAAGATCCTCACCTTGGATAAGCTTCAAAGAAGGGGGTGGCAGCTCCCTAACCGGTGTTTTTTGTGTGGCTGTGAAGAGGAAAATGCGAATCACATTCTTTTACATTGTACAGTGGTTAAGACTCTTTGGGAGATTGCCCTCGCCGTTTTTGGAGTTCAGTGGGTGTTCCCAGAGTCAGTTAAAGAGGTGTTACTTAGTTGGAGGGGTTCTTTTGTGGGAAAAAAAAGAAAAAAAACCTGGAATTCTATCCCGTTGTGCATATTTTGGACGGTTTGGAAGGAAAGGAATAGGTTAGCTTTCAGGGGGAGGTCGTTAGACATTCAGAAATTCAAAAAAAAATTTGTATGTAACTTGTGGAGTTGGGCTAGGGTGTACATTGGTGAGAAAACCTATTCTCTCTTAGGCTTTTTGGAGTGGCTTGCGGCCACTTGAGGGTGGGCGAGGTTTTTCCCCTCTTTTTTTCAACTCTTTGTTTTGGGCTTTTGTGTATACCCCCTGTATACATGCGGCTTTTTAGCCTTTTCTAATATATGTTGTTTATCTATCAAAAAAAAAATATATATACAAAAATTAGTATCAATTTTTTTTTTTTCTGGGATAGGTAAACTAAGCATATATATTAAAAGTTCTTGAAAAAGGAGCACAAAGTACACAAGGGATTATGCAAATGGCGCCAGAAAGCAAGCAAAAGGAAAAGAGAAACAGCAAACCACAACCCCATACAAAAAACATCACCCTAAAGGCCAGCCTTTCATGCTTGCAAACCAAATCTGATCTCTGCAATCTTATCAAAACCTTGGATAAATTCAAACATCAACTACCCACTGCTTCCAAATATACTCTCCCTTGCCACTTCCTGAACCACTACCTCAGTAGGAATTAAGGTTTCCTGTCATGTTTATATTTACTACAAAGGGTTGATTTTGTTTCATATTTGACCTTGTCTAATTTATTTATTTTTTATTCCATGCATTGCATGTAATGTGATAAAAGTAATGATAACATTTTTTATAGCTAAAAAAGTGTGTGTGTGTGTGTGTGTGTGTGTGTGTGTGTGTGTGTGTAGACATATATATTAAAAGGAGGTGCCAAAAGAGTGATTCAAATCATACAGGAAGTATACACCAACTGCCAAAAGGCACAACCAAAAAAAGGAATGGCTACAAAAAGCAAGAGAGGCTATAAAAAAACCACCCACCCTCAACGAGAACCCAACCAATCAAAGACGCTAAGTAGAGACAAAGGATCATCTTCTATAAACATCTTAGTCCACGACTACAAAATACAAACAAAAGATTTAGCCTTTGGATCAAAAGCTCCCATTTTCAAAAGTGATTTTGTTCCTTTCTTTCCAAACTATCCAAAAGATGCATAAGGAGACTACCCTCCAAGCCTTCTTACACTTTTTTCCCATGAAAGAACCATGTCAGCCTAGAAAGGTCTTTCTAACCAAAGAGGAGAGCACCCCAGACACCCCAAAAAGGGCAGAAAGCAACTGTCATAAAACCTTTGTTTTTACACAGCGAACAAGGATATGGTTTATGGATTCTTTGGCAAAGTAATTATAACATAGACCGATTATAAGTAAAAAAAATCAAATATTACAAGTAATTTAACACAATTTCAAAAAATTTATTATATTCAACAAAAACATTGCCATTTCACATTTCAAAATACGATTATATTAACAAAAGTACATATAAAGTAATAAAATATGCATATGCAAGGCAGGGTTTCGGGTTGAGATCGAGTTGGGGAAGCTTCAACACAAGCACAACCAAGCCTTAGGTTGGGTTGAGATTTCTTAATACAAACTTGGGATTTTTCAAACTGGGTTTAGGTTGGGTTAGGCCAAACCCACTCATGTAGGGCACTCAAAAACTCACAAAAGGTACAAAGAATGCTTCAACAGAAATTTAGAACAAATGTGAGAATTGTGATAAAAATGGACAGAAGGGACAGTTTCAAACTCAGAAGGCCCAAAAAATCTATCCACTAGCATTAATATGCAATTGGAAGGGATATCTAGTGGTAGATCTTGACACTCATAAACATTCACAATTTCATAATGTTTATGAGCCTATAATTCCTTGTTATTAGAAAAAGAGCTTTAGAGGGGCAAAAAGGGGCACCTGCTTTATGTACCTTGAAGGCTTGAGCAGATGGTATACCTTCCAACTTGATCTTAACTGAATTTTACTATCAGACTCTCAGGGCCCACTAACGGTGCCAGCCACCACCCTGAACACCTAACATGCAACTGTAGGACTTTTGAGAATGATGCCTCTTTGTTTGTTTTGAACTATTTGACAAAAGCAAAATTGCATTCAGTGCAAGTTTTAAAAGTTGTTTTTATCCATTCCTTGTTTTATGTGGTCAAGAGATTGCTTGGGAGTGGATTGTTCCTCTTTCTTTTACTTCATTGGTTATATAATCACAATGTACTAGAGCAGTGCCCCCCCTTTTGATTGACACTTGTCTGATGTACTCATTGTTTGTCTATCAAAAAACAAAAGCAAGAAAAACGACTTTGCTTTTGAGATACATAAGCATATTCATCAGCTTCTTTGGCACTAGTTTAGAAGGAATTCCTATCACCGGATTCAAATCCATAGTTTCTTGGATATACCCAATTCCTCAGTTGAGTTAGCAAAAGAAAAATCAGAAACACAAACCTTTGCTTGTTTCAGATCATCAGGTCGATTCCTTTTCTTCTGATTTGGATGCTTAGGAGAAAGAGACCGTTTGGCATGACCAACTTTACGATGAGTTTTCTCCTCAGTTTGGACATGGTCATCCTCAGAACTTCGAAGAGGAGGGGGTTCAGCTCCATCCCTTGCTAGCCCTTTCCACTCCCTATTATGCCGGCTTCTTGACCTTAAAGAGTTTCCTCTTTCAGATTCAGAGTCCAAATGCAGAGAATCATTTCTTTCAGTGTGCTCCCCCAACGTATGTTTCGTTTCAGCTATTTCATCAGGATAAGACTCTTGTGGCAGTACATACAATTGCAGATGGGAATCCAGATGATCCCACAGCCTGTAAAAGGATAAATTGTCAATAGTAAAAATTGACTAATAGCCAAGGGTCAAGCAACTAATTTGCACGACATAAAATTTACCCAAGGAAATAAAAGAATCAAATTACCAAGATACAAAAGAATGACTGTCATCCCCAAGAAATACATTCAACTCATTCCTTGCTTCTTCCTTGCGCCTGCCATTTCTAAGTAAGACGATCACATATTCCTGCAATACAAATTCAGAAGGTGGGAATTTGCAATGCCAAATCTAAACAATAATTTTTTTAGAACAATCAAAATCTCCATACTCCCAAATCTATGAACAAAATTTAATTGAATCCATAGCTAAATTATAATGAACATCACAATCAACATACACAAGAAAAATTCTAGCATTGAACGCACCCTAGAACCCTGCTGAAACTGACAGGGTTTAAACATGCTGAAAACTTACTAAACATACATATAGCCAAAAAAACATGTGTATGTTGGAGGCCAAATAAAAAAATTAATTGCACTAAGCCTCATCCTAGATTAACCTCATTCTAGAACAAGGTAGAACAATGTGCATGTTGGGTTGTGCCTTGTCATGTTTTATTGGGTTTCACCATTTTAACTGCAAATTGAGGGTGCACATGTAAAAATGGACCATTCTATTTGTAAGAACATCATATTCAAGTGGTGGCAAAGGAAAAGTGCGATGATTCTGTTTAATTTAATTGTGCTTTTCATGTGATATATAAACCTATTGTATGAACAGGGCACTTTTCACAATTGGTAAGGTGTTTTTGGTGGATCACTTGATAATGTATAAAGGGCATACAGAATGGACCTATTATTTCTTTTTAAAGTGCGAAGTGGTTGCAAATTCCACTGTGGTTTGGCATGCCTACCACTATCATGAATGGAGCTTGGAACACCATCCCCATGCAGTCTTTTGGTGTATTTGGAAAGAGAAAAACATAAAAATCTTTTAGGATGAGAAAGAACCTTGATAAAAATAAAGTTGTGATATGCAAAGACATCCTTTTCATGGAATGGCTCTATGGGTTAGTGGACAAAGTTTCTTCTTTCAAATCATTTTCCTTGAATATCATGTGAACCTGAATAGTGACCTTTTTCCTGCGATAAAATAGTTATTCATCAAAGGAAACATCTCAGATAAGTAATCCCAGAAATTCTGAGATTAGTTTTTCGTAAGTGTTTAGATGTGTTTGGATGGTGCAGACTAAATGAAAGGTCCTGTCACGGGATGCATAAAAGATGAAGTTTTAAGAATGATTACAGGCAATGCTGATGATAGATAGTTCTTGTATAGGGTTATACATGCACACTCAAACACACACATATAGACAGACATATAGACATATAAACAGATAATAAGGTTGAGCGTTCCACAACCTATATCTAGAACCATTTTGTTAGTACTAGGCTTACAGCACCTAGCTCTGCTCAACTAGATGCAAATGCAAACCCATGAACCACCAATCACCCAACAAACAGCCAACACATCCTCAAACTTGTCCCAGATTCAGTCCAAAGCTTGTCCCAAATCCACCAAAGTCATCCTATTTTAACCCATCTGAAGTCCACCAAAGCTGAGCTGCTTCCAAATGAACAATCAAACTGAATAAGTAACAGTGAAGGCTTGTAAGCAACGTCAAGAATGATCGTTTAACTCCAGCAACCTCAAGAATGCTAATTTAACTCGACAAAGCCAGTTTTTCTTTTCCAAGTCCCTTTTCACATACAGATGAAAATCTAGCCCATGTATGAGTTCGCTTTTTTTCTTCATTATCATCTATTTGACTAGTTGAGACAACATTCGCTATTCAATACTGGCTTAGTAGTGCATCACAGGGTACCTAACCCTTTTCCATGGCACAGTTTGATCCAAAAACTATTATCAATGATGTGTTTTTTTATCAGAATTATCAATGATATGCTTTTGTCTCTAAACTATTTTAAGTCTGTATGTGAAACTTCCTAATTACTCATTCCCCATGTCTCAAAGTAGGTAGTTACTGCTCTTTCTGTCAACCTCTTTTCAGATGCATTACAACTGCCCCCACCTTCTGGATTGAGCATTGTACACAAGTTGCCTACCATTTGTTAGGAGCGATTTGATTTCAATGCTTTATTCCTAATCTCAGAATTAGACAGTCACTATGAAATATAAATGCAACTAAAGATTTGGTAGCAACCAAAAGGAATAAGAAAGGACTCAAAAATATCACATGCAAACCGACTATACATGTTAAGACTCATTGTGAGACATGGGTAATGATTGGAACTCATGAAGTTTCTACAGCTTGAAGTCCTAATATTTTTAGCATTTCTTCTCTGCATGTACAGTGCATATAGTACAGGTACAGAGCTTTGGAACTGGAAATGGACCTAATCAATCCAAAGAAAATCAAACAGCTCAGAAAACAAATCAACGTTAGAAATATGGACCAAGATTCTTTATTACAATGACCAAGTACCAGCTCAAAGAGTCAAAATATATAACTTTTCCAACACACACTGACGAAGAAACCATGCAATGGTTCACAAACATCAACAACATGCAAAGAACACATACCACAAGGGTGTCGTCCGTGTAATCCCCCATGAACTCCTTCAGCTTCTCCTTCACTCTCTCCCTCAACCTCGCCGCTCCATCTCCACTAAAATTAACCCTAAATGTCCGATCATCCATCCGATCCGCACCCTCCATCTCCAATTTTCAGTAACCCTAACTGCTATCCACCGATAAACCACTCTACTCCCAAACCGTGATCTCACTGATTGATGAATGCAGAAACCATGAATAAAACCCTAGCTATTTAACGTCTCCAAAGAATGTGTCGCGATGGCCAAGCATCAATTTTTGGTTTTTTCTTTCTCAGATTTTCTCGGGAAAGTGAGCCAAAATAACATACCCTAACTCCTCTCCACCGCTACAATCAATTTCCCCCTTTTCCCGATCTCACCAATTGAAAAATACAACAACCGATACACAAAACCCTAGCTACTTTACTTCTCCAAAGAATGTGCCCCTACCAATTTTCGTGTTTTTTTCCTCTGTATGAGATTTGCTCGGGAAAGTAAGGGAAACAACATACCCTAACTTTTCTCCACCGCTACAATCAATCTCCTCCGAATCCCGATCCCACTGATCGACAAACACAGCAAACGATACATAAAACCCTATATACTCAACTTCTCCCAATTATCGATTTTCGATTTTTGGTTTCTCTGACATTTGCCGCGATCCCAGTTGGCGGATACAAAACTGCTTCAAAGAATGTGGCACGATATAGGAACTACGGATTTCCGCCTTTTTCTTTCCCCTGTTCTCTGAAATTTTTATGGGGAAAGCGAAGGAAAATATTTTATTTGGAGCGAATTCAATTTTCCAGGAAACCCAAAAAAAGGGTTTGAAAGCGAAAACCCCAGAAATTCCTTCTCTCTGGGGGAGATACCAAATGAGGCATGAAGAGAAGAGAGGGGTTTATGAGTCACTGTTTGGTAACTAAATGGTTTTCCTTTTTATAATAAAAATAAACAAATAAATATTTTTAAATAAAGATAAAAAAGTTAGTTGGATGCTTAATTTTAATTTTTAAAGTTTTAATGGCCATTTAAATTCTATTTTCGTGAAAAAATAAATATAAAAAAAAATCTTATGACCTCTTCAAAAGTTTAAAAAAAAAAAAATCTTAATATCTCTTTGATAATTATTTTTTAAAATAGCATACTGCTTTCTGGTTTTACAATTACTTTTTCTAAACATTTTTTATAGAAAATAATTTTTTAAAAGTACATTATTTTTCAAAACAAATCAAATGGTTTTCTAATTTTTATACACTCATATAAAAAAATTACAAAATATGAATTCAAATTTATAAAATACAAATTTCAAGCAGTTATTTTAAAAATAATTAGCATTTCATGCATATATTGATTTTATAGATACGATATTTTACCATCTTAAATACTATATTTTAATTATGAGTACGCGAAATTTAAATTATGTTTAGAGAGTTTCTATTTTATAATTATTTGTACATATATGTGTGAAAATTCAGTTTTTCATTTTTAAAATATTTTATAGAATTTTTTTTTAAAAAAAAATTATTTTTTCACATATGAGGTTTTAAATAATTTTAAGTGGGGATTGTCTTTTTTTCACAACATTTCTAAAATGAATGTCATTAAATAGACCTTTAGATAGCATTTGATAAACTTGAAAAATTAAATATTAAAAAATTTAAATATTTATAAATGTTGAAAATTATAGTATTGAATTGGTAAAAAAAAAACACTTATTTATTGTAAGGATTGAGTTTAATTTAATTATTTGTTCTTTAAAAATCTAATTTTACATATTATGATTAAATTTATAGAATATTATTGGTTTTTCTTCCATTTGAATATAAGGGCTATTTATCAATAATAGCTAAAAGATTTATTAGATAATTATGGTCTAATTAAAAACTATTTTTTAGAATAGTTTTATGTTATCCAAAACAAAAAACAAGAAAACATTTTGATAATAAAAAAATATTTTATGCTTTCTGATATGATCTTAATTTTTTTATGATTGCCCTAATTTCAATGTCTTTTGTTAACAAAGGTTTATACTCGTCATCCATTACATTATTGTCTGACATTAGATTCAAAAACTAAAGGTGAAGAAAGTTGTTACAAAGATTAGCCAACCCTACATAAATCCAAATACACTACTATTTAATTGTTGGACAAAAACTTGCAATTTCTTTGAGTGTTGGAAGTCTTGATAAAAAGGAAATGGTTGAATATGAGAATTCCCTTTAGTGGTTGGAAGAGAATATAAATACAAAATCTCATGTATTGATGTGGAACATTTTGCATGGGAGATTAAAGAGACCAATAAAATATTTAAATAGTTTATAATCCTATTTTTATTTATTTTTTACCTATATAATATTGATAATGTTTATCATTGTTAGGCATGAACAGGGATATTGGGTGAAGGGGTTGTAATGTTACTATAGAGCAGATGCATTGATTAGATATTTAAGTTCGAACCACGATCTTTGAATTCATATTTCAATTTGATCCTTTAGGCTATGTTTGGTTCCTATAAAGTATAAAGGAAAGAAAAAAAATGCTAAGGAAAATGATTTTCTCATGTTTGGTTGTCTTATGAAAAATATCAAAGAAAATCAAATATAATTAAAATTAATTAAAAACTTATGTATTTTTAAATTATTTAATCTTTATATTGATGAGTTAAAATAAATAAAATGAGTTTGAAGTAACAAAAAAAATAATTTATCAACTTTTAATCTATTTTTTTATTTTCCTTCACTTTTTATTTCCTTCTACTTTTCCTTTGCATTTTCTTTCCCTCGCATTTTCCCTCAAATTTTCCGGAAACCAAACATAGCAATGTATTGGTATTAACTTTTGATATTTTCACCATAACAAACTCCAATTTAGGAGAGTTTGATGATGAAGTTTAAAGGTTTTTACTATAGAAATGTCCAAGCGTTTTTTCAAACTCTCTTATGAAGGATTTTGCAAACATTTTACAAGGAAACTATAATTATCAATACCTCAAAAGTTATTTATATAACTTTTATTTTATTTTATTATATGAAACTAGTAATAAAAATTGTAATTTAAAATAAAATAAGATAGATTTTACGATGAAAAAAAAGTAAAAAGAAAAAAAGAGCATCCCTCTTACTTTGGTTCTAAAAAAATTACTTTTATGCGATTTTTGATTTAAAACAAACACTTTATGCATGGACGCTTGAAAAGACAAGGTTCTAGAACATAACTGTTTACATGCCACGTAGACATCCGAACGAGTGACTCACGCAAAAGGACAAAAACAAATATTTTAATATTAAAAAAGTAAAAATAAGCGCAAAAAATAATCACACGTAACCCATTTTCCACCGCCTCCAATCAGCTGCGGTCGAGCCCATGGAAACCACGCATAGCGTTGAATCTAATTGGCTGGAATCTCTACTCCCTATGAAGCCAATAATGAATTGACACGTAGAAAACCACACCGTGCACCAACCGCGTCTGATCGCTGCCCCCTTTCTCTCTCCTCCAGCTCCGCCATAAATACGCACCTCCACCGCTTGGCTCCGACGACTCCGATTCTCTGAGATGGTCTCTCTCCTGTTCGCTTAGGGTTTGTGTTTGTTTCTTTCTGTATAGACTCCCTCTCTATTATCCCGCACTTTCTCGCCTTCTCTCGTGTGGTTCTGATGTGAATTTTTTTTGGTTGCGGTTTGTGTCATAGGGGACAAGGATTGTCTGGTGTGATTGTTTTGGTTGTTGAGTTTCGGAGCGATCGATCACAGGAGCTGATTCGACGAAGACGTCCCCCTTGCGAGCAGGTGAGATGTGGAATCGCCGTGACTCATTCGATATTAAAAGATGATTTTTGTTTGCTGATTTTTCCGGTTTTTTTGTTGTTGTTTTGATTTGGCTTGGTTCGATTTCTTTTTCGTTACTGTTTATTATTATTATTATTATTATTATTATTATTATTATTGTTATCTGGCTGTGGAAATGAGTCGAGATTGAGTTTTTTGTGCAAGGAAAAATTGATTGTTTTGGTTACTAAAAGGTGTGATACTACCTGTTGTGGTTGTTTTGTGGGAGATCACGTAATGAAAAGCCTTTCAATTCTTATAGAAACCAGTGGTTGGGATTGATGATTGGACTGGAAGAGGTTTTGGAAGTGTTTTTCGGTTGCAGCCTTTGAAGAGAGACTAAAATACCCAAGGACTGGTAAGTCCCGTTCAACTAAATGTTTAATCGCTTCTGATTCAAGGTTAAGGAAAGAGTGTCCTCAGATTCTATTCGATGAAGGGTCATTCCATTACCTTCTTCTTTCCAGAGTCAAAGGGGGTAGGCTCTATACGCCTGCAGGTCCATATGTTCATCTCTATCCTTCCTTCTTATGGATTGTAGATCGTAACAATACAACAGAGGTAAATCAAACCATCAGTGACAGGGGAAAAGAGAGGAATTTTTCAGTGCCATGAACCTAATTATGATAGGGCTCGATGACTATGTCTTGTAGATGCTACCTTACAAGGGAAGAGAATCCACGCTTCCGCCAGGGAGTTCAGTTGGTCGGACAAGCAGAGATCACTTTTCAACCAGATTTGAATGAATTGGTGGTTCTAAATCAGGCTGAAAACCAATGGAATTTTTTATTTTTTTGATAGGTAAATTTTGCTGAAGACCACTGAAATTTGTTCATGTAAATTGATGAAGCAGAAGGAAATTGACAAGGAAGTATGGAGGAGGATTCATCATGCATAAACACACTAGGAATTTGGATTTGGTAGGGAAAAGAGCGTTGATTATTCCATGGATGAGAAAAGGAATTGGTTTTGAGCATCTTGATTGTGGTGTAAAATGCAAATCCTTCATGGGTGCTCAAATTCAGTTACAATATGGAGGCATAAAGATCTCACTTAGTACAGTAGGGTTCATAAGAGGAGTTTGAAGCAGGGAACTTTATGGTGGATAACACAGGATTTGGATGAGGATGTGGAAATAGATGCAGCTAACAGAAGAAGATTACATATATAGAAAAACCATGTGCTTGTTCTCGTAGGGGATTTGAAAATCATCTACCTTTTGAATGTTTATAGTTAAAGTACGTTGGTGAGGTTAGACAAGAGGATAGGTATTTTGCTATTGTTGGTGTGTTTTATTTTCTAGCACACAGCCACATGTCTAATCAATACTACTAGGGCTTTGGCGGTACATGTGGAAGGACTGAGTTGGTGTGAAGCATATCAGTGTCATTGTCTATCCTTCATTAACTTGTTAAATTTCCCTTTGTAGGCTGCTGGTGGGCATTGTCACAAATGCGTAAATTATTTGTCGTTTGTATGTCTTTTGTTTGCTACAGTTTTTTTCTTCCCAATTTCCAAGTTTTTGACTTGTAGAACATCTTGGGTTTATGCGGGTTGCTGGAAGCAAGAAATTGATTAGTTGTCAGTGCAGGCAGTTAGACATAATGCTGTTGGTTGGCACACTAGTATGCACATTCTTTTCGTTTTCTTTGGATTGCTCCTGAGGCCTGGCTCAAGTGGAGAAGGGAGAGTTTATAGTTCTAATTCCATTTACCAAAAAAAAAGCAAAAAATCTCATTTTCCTTTGTTTCCCTTCCTGTATCGCTCTTTTTTTCTCTGTTTTCGTAATTTAATTTCTGCCCCTATTTACTACATATAGAAAAACCATGTGCTGGTTCAAGTAGGGGATTTTGGAAATCATCTACCTTCTGAATGTTTATAGTTAAAGTCCGTTGGTGAGGCTAGACAAAGGATAGGTATTTTGCTATTGTTGGTGTGTTTTATTCATCTAGCACACAGCTACATGTCTAACCCATGCTAGGGCTTGTCTATCCTTCATTAATTTGTGAAATTTCTTGTTGTAGACTGCTGGTGGGCATTGTTGCAAAGTGGGTAAACAGCATAAATTACTTATCTTGTTGTTTGTATGTCTTTTGTTTGCTATAATTTCTTTCTTCCTAATTTCCAAGTTTTTGACTTGTAGAACATCTTGGGCTTATGTGGGTTGCTGGAAGCAAGAAACTAGTTAGTTGGCTGTGCAGGCAATTAGACTTAAAAACTGTTGGGATTTCACACTAATATGCACATTTTTTCCTTTTCTTTGGATTGCCCTGATTCCTGGCTCAGGTGGAGATGGGAAAGTTTATAGTTCTAATTCCATTTACCAAAAAAAGAAAAAAAAAATCTCATTTTCCTTTTTTTTTTTTTTTCCTTTCTTGTATTGCTCTATTTTTCTCTGTTTTTGTAATTTAATATTTGCCCTTATTTATTAGTTCATATGATTAACAGGGTATTGCTAATTGTTTAGGAACTAGGATTGAAATTATTGCTCCCTAAAACTATTATTATATGTTTTGTCCTGACTGGATTGGGGTTTCTCACATCATGAACACAATGTGCAAATTGGTGTTTGGAGAGAGGTGCTTTGGAAGGTTGGTGGGAGATGTTATAGAATATAACATGTAAGCTAGGTTGATTAGTGCAATTGAACTGTTTATGAAGACTCAGTTGTGCGAACCTTGGCAGTTTAACTTCTTCAATGTTGCTTTTTGTTGCAGCGTTTCTGTTCTTAAATTTGGTGGTAGAACCTGCACCAGATCCTGTTTTTGAGCTCCACTGGGGTTCTATGTAGAATAGGGAATTTCTAATGAAAGCTAAAACTATCATGGGTGGGAACACTACCTGGAATGAGGCCAGCTATTGTAGTGATGACAAGTATGAATTGTTCTATGAAAGACAGGAGCTCAATCAACTCACTTCTTAGGATATTGGTGTACATGTTAGGTTTTTGTGTACATGATTGGATGGGATATCTAATTATACCTCAGGCATCTAGAGGAGCTTGACTGGCAAGATTCTCATTTTCACCCTTTGGGTGAGAGTTACAACATTTTGACATTATGTTAATTTAACGTGTATGACTGGGCCCTAATTTCACTGCTTAAAGCTTGGGGGGATTCAGGCTTGGTTGCCTTTCTCTGTTTCTCTATTGTGTGTTTCTTTGCATTGGTTTTTTTGGTCAAGATTCATGTTGTTATTTCCCCTTTCCAAGTTTTCTGTGAATGTACAATATGAGTCAGTGCGCTTGTATCTGCATTATGAGTAGTAGGTATAAATAGGGCTTACAAGGGTGAAAAAGAAAATGAAGACTTAGGAAAAAAAAAAGTGGTAATTTCAATAGTTTGTGTTATATTGTCATCATTGATGCATAAAGTTGGACATTTACTTGGGAAAAACTTGAAAAAGGATAGAAGTAACCTGTAGTTTCTTGACACTTTGTCATTATATCTAATTTTCAAATGAAAATAACCAACTGTGCTCGTTTTTAATGAAATTTAATGCAGCTTTATACATTTGTATTAAAAAAGATTTGATTTCTGCCAAGGTTGACATTTCATTTAGACCGCTCTTCATTCCAATTAGAAATATGATTTTGTTGTATGTACCTTCACTGTTTGTATCACTGAATGCGGACATTTACTTTGAGGTTACTGGTCTTCCACTCAATTTCAGGTTAGGGAATGTGAATTGTTGGGATATAAGAATTTACTATTTTGATCAGAATTCTGAGTGGCAATTATTGTGCAGGAAAGTAAAGTATGGACCATAACGAGACAGGGTGCCAAGCTCCTCCTGAAGCCCCCATACTTTGCATCAACAACTGTGGATTCTTCGGGAGTGCAGCCACCATGAACATGTGTTCCAAGTGCCACAAGGATTTGGTATTGAAGCAGGAACAGGCTAAACTTGCTGCATCATCGTTTGAGAGCATCGTGGAGGGCAGCTCCAACTGCAATGCAAAAGAGTCCATGGTCGCCATTGCCAAAGCTGATATAATACAGACTGGTCCATCAGAGTCAATGCCCGTCCCAACACAGGCAGCTTGTGCTTCACCAAGCGAGACCAATGACAGAGTGAAAGAGGGTCCAAACAGGTGCAGTTCTTGCAGGAAGCGAGTCGGTTTAACAGGCTTCAATTGTCGCTGTGGAAACATCTTCTGTGCAGTGCATCGCTACTCTGACAAACATGCCTGCCCATTCGACTACAGGACCGCTGCTCGAGATGCCATAGCCAAATCCAACCCTGTTATCAAGCCTGAAAAGCTTGACAAAATCTAAGAAGCCATGTTTGAACAGTCTACCCCACGAGTCTTCTCTTGTTTACTCATGACATAAATGGTCGCTCGGGCTTTCCCTGTCTGAAAGAACATTATAGATCAGTCATCCATGGTGTGTTTTGCTGCTGGTCTGATGAACAGGCTTCTCATGGTAAGTTTTCAATGCACCCTTCTGCTTTATGTTATACTTTCTCCTGGGTTTGCTACATGTGTGGTTGGTTCATGCAGAACTCAAACTGGTACAAGAACTTATCTATGAGCCCTTTATACTAATATTTAGCTTTATGTGATAACGCTATTAGGCCTTGTTTGGGTTTGTTTCCTATTTCCCACTTTTACCGGGAAGTTAAAGTTGAAGTCATAATTTTTAAAAGAAAACATTAGTATAATAAATTTTTTATTAAATATGAAGAAACCAAGATTTTTTTTTTTTTTAAAAAAAAATTATCTAGAAATAGAGGTGGTATAGTCCTTTAGAAATAACTCCTAAATTTAAAAATTAATTATTTTTAATTTGTAGAATCACATAAAGTTATTGAAATAGCATTTAATAAATATTTTTTTTTTAAAAGTTATTTTAAGTAGTTTTCTACTTTCTAAAATTGCTCTCGCGTCTCAACAGGTTTGTGAATAAAATGTTAATTATCTGGTATCGTGTTTCAATGGTAAAAAAAAAAAAAAAATGTATGAAATATTAATTTTTTTTGTAAATAATTATTTAAAATTTGTATTTTATTGATAGATATTAATTCAAAGTACTATTTAAACTAACTTATAACAGACTGCTGAATTCATCAATTTTGTGGGCCATTGTTGACCAATTGCTTTATATGCCGTTAGTGTTGACCATTTAATTTTTATCTAAATGGTTTGACTAGCGAGGTTGTTTTAATTGACTTTTATGGTAGAGAGAGAGTGTCTTCAAGAAAAGTTTTGAGGAAAAGAAAAAATGTAATAAAAGTATCCATTAAAAAGTTGAGAAAAAATTATTTAGAATCCCTTAGATACACTTTCTGTTTTTTTTTTAAATAGAAAAATAAAAGAAAATAATTTTTGGAAATTTATATTAGAAGAGTATTAATTCTAAAAATTATTTAACAAAATATATACTTTTTTAATACAAGATATTTGCTTTCTTATAATATTTTTTTTGTTTTAAAAATAAAAAATAGAAATGTATCTATATATATATATAAATATATATATTGAAACAAATCCCTTTTTTTAAAACGAAAATATGGGAAATTTATGTTAGTTTTTTATTTTTATTAAACATTAGTTTGGGAATCAAACATAAGATTGATATTTTGATTTCTATATGTTGGAGTTTTAGCATGAGGCTTGGTATACGCAGAGGTGGTGTTGGGGGAGAAGGCATGGAGAAAACATATTGGGGGCCAAGAGGGGGCCTTGAGCATACAAGAAGGGTGATGGGCCTGATGGGAGTATGGCTGGCACGAGGCTTGGGGCAACCTTGTCAAGTATGTGTGGCTGGAAAATAAAAAAGTGGTATATGATGTGCCTATGTTGATTGGAGTCCTACGTTTTTTGACTAGACACATTGGATTTGTGATATCAACGGGTTGGGAGGTTGGAACCCCCAAAAGTCTTTGATTATGTCATACTTTTTAGCATTAGCTATTACAGATTAGTTTGAATTAGATAATCCTTAGCCATCACAATGAGATGGGTTTGTCACGCTATACTCTCAAAATGTCAAATTTGACATGTATATAGAAATAGATTTTTGGTGGGTTTTAGTTTTCTTTTGACAATCGGGTTTGAAACGGGTTCTATCTCGATTATATATAAAATTAGATAATAAAAAATGGTTTAATTTAATTTAATTTTTTAATTTTCTTTTTCAACACATAAAATAAATTTACTTTTTATAAATATAAATAATAAGAATTTATAATATTTATTTATAAATCATATTATTTAGAAATATAATTAGATATTTGTTAAAATAAAAATATTAGATCGGACGATAAATTCTCTTACCCACATCAACCTACTTTGCTTAAATTTTCTTTTGGATTAATCAATACGATTTTTTTATATCGTTTATAGATTGGATTTTAGAAAGTTAATTAATTTTTGTCGAAAAAGTTCAACATTAAATATAATTTAAAAAATATCTTAATTTGGAAGTAAAATACTACTTCTTATAAAAATCTTATTTTGATTATACACTAAGTATTTCACATTTAATATAATTTATATAATACTAATATCACAATTTTTCTAATAACCAAACATAATCTAACACGAAAGGCAAACCCTATATTAACGTGAATGGTCCAAAAAGAGAGGTGAAACACCTTAATGTGGACAGGACCGCAGAGAATCTTACCCCCCCTATTTCAAGGGGCTAACGGACAAACCTGTCAGAGTCAGAGATGCCTCGTGTGGCCAGCGCCGTCACATCGCCCACTTCCCTCAACCCCACGGCTCAACCGGAGCTAATCTCACTGAGTCGCCGACTACTCCACCAGTGCCGACATTAGCCCAACCGAGTCAGCTCAAGCCGAAGATCGAGCCGGATCGTGCAAAGGCCAATAATTGGAACCTGGAAATGTGCGGGGCCCACGCCGCCCCCAAACCTAATCTGTTGAAAGCGAGTCCACCGAAGGCAGAGTCACCTGGGGCCCACCCATCTGGACAAACACTTCTCCGTTGCAGCAGCCCATGGGGGCCACCATGGAGCCGCAGGCAAGCGATCTCCGCCGTCGACCTGCAGATGTTTTGACTTTCTTTGCACGAGTCTAACCTGCTGACCTGGTCCTCAGTGGCGGGTCCACACACCGCCCATTTGAAATTTTTTATTATTTTAAAAAAATTATTAAAAAACGCGATAATTGTTAGCCGCGTAGATTGCCGGAGAAAGGACAACCGCACCTACAACTTTATTATTTATTAATTTATAAGAAACTCATGCTACAAGTATTATTAATATAATTTATTTATACATATGAAATATTTTAATTTTATTCAAAGTTAATAGGAAGTTAGGGATGTCTTTTGAAAACTGTTTTTTATAATCATTTTTGTTTTACAAAATATATAAACCACAAAACACTTTTCACAATAAAAAAATTTAATTTTTATTTTTTACTTTTAACAATAAAAATTAAAATATTTTTAAAATTATTTTAAAAATATTAAAAATAAATTTACAACATTTGAGGTGGTTGACAAATCATTATAAAATAATTTTTAAAAATTTAAAACTATCTTTCATAATTATTTTTTTAAATAATTATTAAACAGGAATTTATCATTTTATAACATTCTTTTTTTCATTTTAATTTATTATTTTCTTTAAATAAAACCAATAAAATTATCCATTTATTTCAATTTTAATGCACAAAAAATAAGCTTAATAGCTATAATTTTGGTCTTACCTTTTAAAAATAAAATATAAAAATATATTAATAATTGTCTAACAATATTTTAAAATTTATGAATTATTTTTTATTAATTCTTTCATGATTCTCAAAACAATTATTTTGAAAAAGAATTTCACAATTTTTATTTTCCTAATAAATATTAAATACGTTTTAAAAAACGCTCGGTTTAGCTGTCACGTGTTTCAAATTTTAATGCACGAAGCCATCACTAATTAAAAAAAGAAAAGAATGTGGAAAAACAACGTAAAAGCCAAGAAGCTGAAAATCACTAAAACCGTCGAAATACAGAGTATGTCGAAGAAATTTGCCAACTGGCAGAGTCAGAGAGAGGGGGAAACTGCGACGCAACATGAAGCCACGTGTCGGATTCAATGGGGGTAAAAGCGCGTGACAAACACGTCCCGCGCGAGGAAAAGAAAGGCTCGGTCAGATTGGGCGGCTGTACTTGCTGTTGCTGAGACACGCTCTTGTCACCATTTCATCTCTTTCGAATTTACCACATTGCCCTTCTCCACTTTACTTACCGCTCCAACCACGCCTCCTTTGTTTTTATATTATTTTATTTTTATTTTTTAAAATATTTGTATAAAGTCAAACAAGGACAAGTGGAGGGGTTGATTTGTTGCGAGAGTGATAAAAAGCTTTAAAAAAAAAAAGAAAAAAGGAGTTGGAATCTTACCTTTGAGTTGGAAAATGATTAAATTTACAAAATAAAATAAAAACCCAAATGAAAAAAAAATATTCATAACAATAATAGAATTATATAGATTAAATTAATTACGTAAATTAAATAAAAAATATTTTTATTGCATAGTAAAAAAACATTTCTATAATTATTTTTGTTGGTATAAAATGCTTTTAATTGTTTTTTAAAATATTTTAAAAATTATTAAAAATATCTTATATTCTGTTTTTAAAACAAATTCTCAAAAAAGTTATTTTTAATTTTTTAGTTTAAATTTTATTAATTAAAAAATGCAAAATAAAAACACATTGTGAATCATGACGAAGGACACGTCAGAGCTGATCTAGAACAAAGAAAAAAAATTTAAAAAAAAAAAAGTTAAAAAGAACAGTAAATAAGGAAAGGTGGGGAGGGCAAAATGGTAAAAGGAAATTCGCATACGCGTCTCTATGAGGCCCATATTCCATCGCCATTACCGACCTTTGAATCCCTTAAAATTCCATTCTCTGAACCCCAAATCTTCATCCTCCAAACCCTCGTATCCACCCGCTCTCTAGCTCAAGAAAAATTTCAATCAATCCCCCCTCTTGAAATCCTTGATCTCCTCTATTTCTCTCACTGGAATTCGGATTCTGAATCGAGGATATGGCTCAGAAAACGGAGAAGGAAGAGACTGAGTTCAAAGTTCCAGAAACCCTCGCCCTATGCGTTAACAACTGTGGATTTACAGGCAATCCGGCCACAAACAACATGTGTCAGAAGTGCTTCAGCGCCTCCGCTTCGGCGGCGGCCGCGGCAGCTGCCGGAGCCTTGAAGAGTAGCCACAAGGTGTCCGGCGGAGCCGCAGACGCGAGATCCAGCTCCGCGAGGTCCCCCGAGCGAATGGACTCGCTGGCGGAGACCAGCCTGGATCGGACGAAGGACGCTGCCTCAGCTGCGGCGGTGGAGGAGGTCGGGAAGGTGAAGCGGGAGGTGAATCGGTGCTCTGGATGCAGGAGGAAGGTCGGGCTCACCGGATTCCGGTGCCGGTGCGGGGACCTGTTCTGCGCTGAGCATCGGTACACGGATCGGCACGAGTGCAGCTACGATTACAAGACCGCCGGTCGCGAGGCTATCGCGCGGGAAAATCCGGTAGTGAAAGCTGCGAAGATCGTGAGAGTCTGAATATAATAGGGCAAAAAAAAAAAAATCAAACCAAAATTGTAAAATTTAGAGGTCGAGGCTCTCGATCTCGATCTCTTCATCTCTCGGAGATTGTGCTCTCTAGATCGACCTTGCGAGAGAGCGCGTTAGAGAGATTTGTCGAATCATTTGCAGATATTAAGATGAAAAAAGTCTCTCTGGTTTGTTCTTGTTGGATCAATCTGTTATTCTCTTTTTTCCTTTTGTTGAATGAATGAGGATTGGATTGTTGCTTGCGATATTCATTATACCGTTTTCTTGTTTGCTTCCCAAGAAAATTAATGAAAAAAAAAAAAAAATCGTTTCGTTTTTCGTTTGTTTCATTTTCTTCTCACTTCTCAGCATCCAAACGGGATCGAGATGGCAAGCGCTGTAAATATCAGGTGAGGTTTGGTTTTTTTGTCATTCACGACCCTGTCTAAAAGTTGTGGGGTCTACAGAAGGGATTGGTGGCGATATTATCGTGAGAAACTCGAACGAAAACTAAGGATAAATTACCACGATATAATCGAGGATTTGACACGTGTACATATAAACAATGCCGGAAATAAAAAGCTGTAAAGGGTGTGCGATGAGAACATTGTTTTTATATTTTTTGGGTGGTCGGGTGAGTTTACGTACTGCGATTGGTTTTGGATTGGAAGCGTATGTATTTTTTTTCAAATATGGAAATCTCGAGAAGTATTTTGATCGAACGGTTGTGGTGGAAAGTGGGTGGACGGCGACAACGACGTCGTTTTGGAGGTAGGAAGTAATAAATATGGGGATGGGAAACTAGTGGCGCCCGTACAGGTTGTCAAATGTAGGAGACCACTCAGAAGAGAAGTGCTATACTGACATCACGCAGGTCGTCAGATGCCTAACCAATTGATAGTCGACACCTGTCAATTGTTTGAGCTCCCATTGGCTGCCATGGAAAAAAGACACGACTGCCATATGTGTCGGAAAGCAGTTATGTTTTAAGATGTTGACATAAAATAATTTTTTATAGTAAATAAAAAAAATTCGAGTCATTTCAGAACTTATTTCTTTATGAATTATTTAAAACAATTAATAATTATTTTAAAGAATATTATCTAAAAAGAATATATACCTTTATGGAAAATAAATTTGGAATAATCAATAATTATTTTAAAATTTATTCTACAAAACTAATTTCAAAACATTGTGAAATAGATCTTGGGATCATGAATTGTGCAAAAAGCGGAAGAAAATGCACTATACACGTCCTTTTTCTATCATGAAGAGCATGAAAGGAAGAAGGTATGGAAAAGTCAATTAAATTTAAAATAAAATTTTTGTGTATATACCTTTCTTTTTTCCTTTTTTTTTAATCTTGTAATTTGTCAGTTTTAAACCCAAATAAATACTCATGATTTACCCGCTTTAAACCCAAATGGACACTCACCGTTTTAAAACACGTCTATAAAGTTAAAAAGAATTCATACTTATATAACGTTAAAAATTTTCTCTTCTATCTGATATAGGATGTCACAAATAACAAATAATTTGAAATTTTATAAATTTTTAAATGAATTTTAGTTTAAATTTTTTTCTTCCTTAATAAATTGAACTTTTAAATTCTTTTGAGAGAATAATAAAAAGAAAGATGCAGATGAGAAGAGACGAAAAAAACATCGACCAGTGACCGATTGTTAGAGTAGAGGCAGAAAAAAAATCTTACATCAAAATATATAACAAAAATATGGACTTCTTACTAATTATTGAGAAAGATTTTTTATGGCAAGTGAATGATTGATTGTGATTTGACAAAATTATAATAAACACTGGAATAAAAAATGACTTATACAGGAGGAAAAGTAGATGGCAAATTACAAATGTGTTTTAAGTGATTTTAAAAACTGTTTTTAATATTTTTAACACTTAAATAATAAAAAAATTTAAGTGTTAAAAATATTAAAAACAATTTCTATAATCACTGTGAAATGAGCTCTAATAGCAGGACTTTCATAACATAACATTTCTGAGTTGATTATGTAGTTTTTCAATGCTTTCTCAGCCATAAGAGTTATTTCCCTAATCCTAAGATTCAAGTCTTAAATTTTCTTTTACATGATGAAAAGTAAAAAGAAAAAAAAGGAAAAAAAAAATCGGAAAAATAAATTCAAATTTAATAAAATTTTCTTGCATGTTTATCTAAACTTATTCATTTTCTTTCCACTTCTACATGATGAAAATAGAACAAAAAAATAATAATAATGATGATAAGGTCAGAGACTAAATAATGCCAAATGAAATCATTAACAAAACAAGGAACATAGTCATTTCCAATACAAACATTAGTGACAAAAAATAGTTGGGACCAGCTAATAATGCTCCTTTCCTTTTCTTATTAATTTATTTATTTTTCCAAAAAGAAATTATTGTAATCACACTGCAACATGGTAGGGAATGATAGGAATCTTTCACATTCTAGGGCAAATACTCTGAATAGAATATGAAAATTTTATAACAGTTGGGTAAGCAATAACATTACCATTTGTTGTTGTGGCTAATGATTAGAAATCATTCCCCAACCAGACACTCTTTGTGGAATTAATTAAAGATTTGTCAATCATGATGGTATGAAAACCTACCCCCCTTTTTTTTTAATTGCATTTTCTAGAAGGTGGTTGTTTAGAAGCATATTAAGGAAATTTTTTAATTTTCTTCATTATTTCATATTTAATGAAGCATTTATAATACAAATTAATTTCCATTAAACCCAAATGGGCCCTGACCACCTTATGACCAATAATCGGTCGGCAATCCCCATGGTAATGAGAAATCTACCCTAATAATGAGTAGTTTATTCTAACTGCTATTAGGACAAACCCAGGCATATGGACCCATCCCTGGACCCCAAACCAGTTAAACTGCAGGGAGGCTTGAACTCAGGACCTCTGTTCATTGCTAGAGGGCAAGATATACCCTAGGGCATCTTTACCGGTTTACCCTTTGTTTGATCAAGCAATTGTCATCTAGGGCTTGTGGGGTTAGGCGTTGGAAAACCATGAACATGAGATCCAATTCAATTTGTGTATGGATTTTCTAAGTTGTCCAATAGTTAGGAACATTTTGTCTACAGATTACCTAAGATCAGCTAGAAACCAAGAGGATAGTTGATGCTTTGTCACCTTCACCCAGTTTTTGGTCTACCATTTCAGGGCACTGCACCTCAGAAAGGCCCACACCTTTTCCCTAGTGTCTACATGATACTTATATCTTCAATACACTTGCAGCTACTTGCTCCTAAAAAAACAAAGGGTAACAGTTGTATCATACCTGGATCTGCATTTTCATCTGCCTCTGTCCCATTCCTCCAATGAATCCAACGCATTTCCCGGGGCCTATATAATCAATGAATAAACAACAACAATTGCAGGGACCAAGTTCAAGTGAATAACATCAAGATATCTTCATAAAGAATCTAAAGACAAAAAAACAAACCTGTAATTGCCAAGACAGGTTGCAGAGAAGAGAAGGGCTTTTCATAGGTTTTCACTGCCACCTGCTATGAAGATACGCAGTCCATTTCTCAGATAAGGGGCTTCAGCAAGAACAAAATTTGTGTTTGGATGTTCCAGGAGGATCGAATCACTTCACTGTGTTTTACACAGCAATTATGCTATCAATGGCATATCATTGAAATATTTCTTTTTGTTAGAATTTATTTAAACTGAAGTCATTTTGGGATTTCAATGAACGACCTCATTTATCTTATATATCTGACTTTTTCCTATTATAGTGTCAATGAATATAGTTCGCACAACCAACTTGTGTAAAACACAATGAATTTGTTCCAGGGGAGAGGCATCTAAACACCCATCACAGTAATTAGCAAACCAGTTGGAACACATGTAACATCAAAAGGCAATTTTACCATTTCATATCATAGATGACATAACTTGGGTACAAAATAGACTAAATTCATACTCTCCATAATCTCCCCCTTGGGAATAGGGTGTCTTGTGGAAAATTAAAAGGAAAATAAAAGAGCAAAAGGCATAGTGATGTGAATCCAGCTATTCTTTAAAACATAAAAATGAAGATGATAAAGTCTAGGCCCCATCTGGCTGGATAAAAGGGTTAGCAATCTCATCTGTGCCATCAGTTGGTGACACCAGCATTACTGCAGTTCCCCTACAAACCTGCAGTAATTACACACTATCAATTACAGAAAAAGAAAAAGAAAAAGAAAAAGAAAAATGTATTCGCATCATATGACTTTTTGTGAGCACAAACCCTCACCATTTTTTCAAGAAAAATAAAGTATATATATGGCAGGGCAATGACCCACAAAGCTTTAAAATGAGATGGATATCTGATGATTGTAGGAATTTTGATTATTCCCATTTTATTTAAACCTGTCCTGAACCTTATTAGGGAAAAAATCCCAGATAAAATTGTCTGAAACCCTCCAATCATGACATGTTTCCAGCATTAACACTCCACTGCTAAATGTGCACCACATGCCAGAATTTTGTAACACAGTTCTCTCAGATGCAAATTTCCATTTTCAAGCTCACGCGCATGAAAAAAAACACAATATGAGAGAACATACTATTAGGCCAAGGCGCCTGGTTTGATCTGTAGTCTTCTGTGGATCATCTGGATCTGCAGCAAAAAGCAAGAACAGAAAATCAACTATCTGCACTCTCTGCCAGCAAATAATCATTACCAACAACAACGATAATAGATAAACTTCTTTTTTAAGAGAGTTCTAACTACTCTCAGAAAGAGAGTAGTGGTTTCCATTACAGATGCTTAAAGCAGTTCTTGGGAAGGCATGCACAAATTCAGTTGGACTGATCATTGGTTACAAAGTGAAGGTTAATTCATCATGGAGCATACATAACAACAAAACAACCTAAGGTAACAATAACTAATCTTTTAAAAGATGATAACAACACTCTGCAATAGCTAAAGAATCCTATGGGAGCACATTTACATTTTATACATGAGTATATTAAACAAAAGGAGGCTATTTTAGCATATTTTGTAATAATCAACACACACAGCCACATTCGCCCAGTTATTTGGGTTTTTAAGTTACTATCATGTAAGGAAAAACTTGATTTCATAATATGAATCATTTACTAAGAAAAAGGCATTAGAAAGCTTAAATGCCAAGCCTCCGAAAGCACAATTTTCCTATTTTGAGCCCTTGATCATATGATAGATTTGGTGTATCAAAAAGTTTGCCATTTCTGATTGTCAGACTGGTAATCATCTCATAGACAGGCTACTTTACATAATTTCCATGACTGAATAATTTCCAACCAGTCAAGTTCAGTTGCAGGTTAATAATCCCTAATGAATCAGTGACAAAAGGACTTACCTAATTGTCCAATTCCCAAACTGAAAGCATGGAAAATTTTCAGTTCTGGCATGTAACTCGAGAATTTTCAAGCACATGAGAAATCAGTATGGGTCAGAATCAACTCAATTAAGAAGCCACAACAATTGCCCACATCATTCCTAGTCATCAAAAAGGGCCTCCCCAATTAAATGAAACTCGTTTGAGTTTAAAACATAAAATAAACATGGAAAAATGTACTGCTCCAAGCATTGAAGAAGAGTGCATGTATGCAGCAAAGAGGAAAAAGATTGCATGTTTCATGGAGACTTAGTAAACCATGAATAGGCCACTGCACTTTCTGAGGTTGCCCACAGCATTCCTAGTTATCAAAATAGGCCTTGCTAATTAAATGAAACTTGTTTGAGTTTAAAACATAAAATAAATATGGAAAAATATACTTATCCAGGCAACAAAGAAGAGTGCATGTATGCAGCAAAGAAGAAAGAGATTGCATATTACATGGAGACTTAGTAAACCATGAATAGGCAGACCACTGCACCTTCTGATTGCTCAGAAAGCATGGTGGAATGAGAATACAATCTTAGTCATTTGCTAATCGTAAATGGCCCACAGAAAGAACAACAGCTTAGTGGGGAGATATAGAGTCGTAAGTGGGAGGGCCTTAAGGCCTGGCTTAAGTGGTAAAGGGTTGGGGGGGGGGTGTTTATGGGAAGTTCCAGGTTCAAGTCCCAATGGGGACAAAAAAAAAAGGAATTAACTATAAAATAAAAGAGTGATAAGTGAGAGGTCTAGGAAGAACAGGAACACAACAGAATGCTTTTCTGAGGACCTAGTGCCAGTGATAACAGAAGTTAAAATGATAAACAAAATGATGGAATGTCCAATGAGATGGTGTTGTCAAAATCAAGATCAATCAACACATAGTGCATGATGTAGGTTTACCAAAACAAGGGACATATTGCAAAAGGGCATGTCAATTGAGAAAGCAAGAAACAACTCAATGGCTTATGATTTAGAGAAAGATATGGCCTTGAAAAAGATAGGATCCTTTTCAGTTGCAACCACTAAAAACCATAGGAAGAACACACACACACATAAAACATACAGGAAAATGTTGCACCATGAGCTATGGTTACTTAAAAACTTGTGTTTAATTTAAAATATCTTTGATATTTTATAGACAAGGTTAAAGAGAAATTGATTGTTAAAGTCTTTTATCATGTTCAGAAGTAAAAGTTTGTTAAGAGGACTTTGACATAACCATGAACACACCATGCAGAATTTTACTCATACAAATTTTTTGACAAAACAAACAAAGAAATAAATAGTTGCCTCATCAGCCTCAACATTTTGAGGCTCAGGAGATGGGACCCTTAAGAGGTGCATCAAGGTCACTTTGTTGTATCCTTTATGCAACCTTAAAGTGCATCCTTGATGATTTCCAAAAATGAGGCTGCCATCAAAGCATAGGATGAATACCATCTGTCTAAACAGATAGGCCATGGGCTCCTAAGGATGGGCCTCAAGGGTTTCCTTGAGTCTCACGTTGAAGCAAGAACTTTGCATGCCTGTGATAGATTACCTCATCTTCTTGGGCAAGTAATTGGTGTGTTTGTCAATGCTAGAAAAGACCAGGAATATGTACATGCCTTGATCTCCACGTCTATTGTCCTCAATGAAGAAATACTTTCAACTAGAAATGTTCATCACAAAAATTAATGATTTTTGACATGCAACAAAATAAGAATAGATGAATGCTGGTCCACAGCATGACAAGTGGTGATTCAGTACTACTTATGAATTATATATTTGATAAGAGTGCGATACCATCTTTCAGACAAAAAACAATAATATCATCATTCCTTCTCCTAGGAACAGAAGATTGCATCCAAAAGAATCAAAAACAAACTACATCCAACTAAAAATAGTTTGAAGTGATTTACCTCTTAAAAACTCTACAGCTTCATCCAAGACAAGGTTTAGCAACTGATCATAACCTTTTAGCGTCCCTGTTACTGTAACCAAAAACATCATTTGATTAGATAGTAGCACATCATCAATGAAGCAGGCCCTCAGAATAAAACAACCAAGGGTGATAAATAAATTACTAGACATGAGGAGGAGCAATTCATTCTTGGCTTCAAAGGAAAAGATATATCTAGATTACTTTGAGTCTGTCTGTGTGTGGGTGTGTTATAATCCGTGTTTGTGTGAAGACAGATTAGGAAGAAGGAATATGTAAAATAGAAAATTTTCAACTTGTAGATTAGATCATCACAGTGGCAAGTTACACATGCATATCTCTGTCTATGATAAAAAATAAAAAAAAAGGTTAATTTCATATGATAGATGGCCATAAAAGCCCCTGAAATCAGAACTAGGTGAAACATAAAAATCCAACAGCCTGAACACAAGGTAAATGATATCCTGCATGTTGCAAGAGAGAGAGATAGCGAGAGCAAACAACCAGTCCTGTGTTCATCTCATTAATTTTAAGTTTAAAAAAATTACCCACGTTCTATCACTATTCTTAAGGCTCTCTTCAATAACATTTGTCTTTTATGGCATTGCTATTTGGTTCCCATTGTATACCTCTTGTATACTTTTGTGCACTACCTTTTTTCCCAATATTTATAGACAAAGAAAAAAACTCCCTTCCTTAACATTTTAAGGCTTTTATAAAATATAGTCGTTTCATGTGTGACAAAGCCAACCAATCCAATGGCAATTCCACAACTGTAATCGTAAACCTGTTCTTCCATTTTGATTAGAAAAAAACTACTGCTTTTCTATGTTTTTTCATTGAAAAAGGTTTCAATTCAATGCTGATAAGCTGGATAGTCTTTTGATTGCAAAAATACTAATTAGTTGAATTCCAAACACACACTCAAAGCAAAGCAAACAAAACTGACAAATCATACAGTGTAGCAGATAGAGGAAGGTTTACACAAATGGCAGATAAAGTACTTCAAGCAAACTATAAGTATAAATACTTGAGAGAAAGAGGAGAAAATTCAAGACCTTGTCTTCCACCAGTAAGCTTAACTTGAACACCCTTGTCCACGAACTTCGCCAGATCCAAAACTGTTTCTTTCCTTCCTGACTGAAACAGAGTTTCATAACACCACATATCATACTGTATCAACATTCAAGTAACGGGGGAGAGAGAGAGAGAGCAACTATCTCTATTTTCTGTATTTTCATCTTTCTCGTACAAAAATCGATACACCGATATGTAGAGGGAGAGACCGTTACCATATTGCTTGATTTTTTTTGAGCTCCTCTTTCAATCCTCGGAGACAGAGAGAACAAGTTCAATTCTGTTAAACAAAAACAAAACTGCTAGCGTTGTTATCTCAGAATATCACAAAACCCTAATCCTCCGTTTGGTTGCTGGGAAATGGCAAGAAAACAAAACAAGAAGGGAAATAAAATTAACTAAAAAATGAAAGTGAAATTCAACAGCATCCAATAACACTCAAACCCTAAAACCTCTTACAAAACTCCAAAATTTGCCGTTTATTTCCTGCAATTTCTCAGCAGCCAAACGGACAGTAAAATGAAGGAAACTTACGTAAATGCTTAGAAAAAAAAATAATGACGAAATTGAATCAAGTAACTTATAAGTATATATAGACAGAGAGATTACTGTTGTGGTGGTGAATCAATGGCTACGCTGAGACCGAAGCAGCGGCGCGAGAGAGAGCGTTTTGACTTTTGAGTATCGAGCTGTGGATTCATGTGCCAGGTCGTATTGATAAAGGCCTGTTTGGCTACGAGGAGAAATTTTTTCTCTAAATTAGCAAGTTGATCACTCCGTCAATCTTAATATTAACCAAGTCGCGGATATAAAAGAAGTACTTAAGCATTTATGGCCAAGTAAGGTAAATATCATATGATACAAGAGAGTGTTTGATAAGTTAAAAATACCTCTAATAAATAAATTAAATATATTTGATAAAATAATTTAATTTCATAACTTATAATTTTTAATTAAAAATAACTTCAAATATTAAATTAAAATGAGTTGCTTATTTTGAATTCTCAAAATATTTTTCCCATTTATCCCGACTCTGCTCTTATTTCTCTTCAAAACTTTGTTATCTCTCAATAACTTTGTATCCACAAACAAAACTCTATTTCTATTAAGGGTGATAAAGTTTGATATGATTTGTCAATACGACACAAATTTAACATGTTTTTTTGTTAGTTTTGACTAAATAATGGTTCAATAAATGTAAAAAGATAAAAGTTAGAAGGATGCAAACTTGTTTTCTATAGGAGTTCAATAATTCCTACCTACGTCCATTTCTCCTCGATCTCCTTATGATTGTGGGTTCCAGTATAATAAGGCTTCCACCTTAGTCCTCAAGTCTACATTTTGATTCAATGGCTCCAATAGACACATAGATGAATATCTTTAAGTTCAACATCAACTTGAGGCTTCAACACATAGCCTTACTCGAGTAAATGAAGGTTTAATAATACTTAGTCTAACACGATAGATTTTTGAATATGCAAAAAGCTAAGATGAATACAAAGGTGCATTGAGAATGATTTGCAAATGAAAGATTAATCCACGAGTAGTTTAGGGTTTTTGAATTAGAAAATATGGTAGATAGGTAATTCAATGCAACGGTTCTCTTAACAATAAATGAAAGGAAAATATTTATTTATGGGTTTTCAACCGCAGACACCTAAAAAGTAAAAACTAACATTTATTAGTCGAGTTTCAGTCGACCGATTGATTAGTCATGACAATAAATGTACAATAAGTGATCGTTTATCATTTGTGAGGTTCAACTGGATCTCGATCCGACCTTGACCTAGAAGGGATAGCCTTGACCAGGAATGTATGCTTTATGGAAGAGATAAGGTTTTTATGCGATATGAATTGGATGTCAACCAAGAAAGGTAACTAGTTGAACCGATTCCAAACCAACTCCTTGGCAAAGCCTTTAGGTACCTTTATAACTCAGTATTATAGAGTCTTGCCTAAGCTTTTGGGGTATACACTTAGATTCAAATAAAAATGTGATCGTTTAAGAAAATTAAAAGGCAACTCAGTACGAGGAAATGCATAATCTAAATTAAATCCTAAGTGCATTCAAATGATTCATCTTACATTGATTTCATAGACTTTAATAGGTCTTCATATGTCATTGACTTTGTTTTCCTTTGATTCTTTCAAGATACACTTATCTTGATGAATACTCGAAACTTAACATATTGAGAAAAACCCTTAGGCTAACAACTTTGATTAAATTAATTTTAATAAGTATTTATATAAATATCTATGGGAAAACGATATATTAAAATCACTTTTAATAAATAAAAATTAATTTTAGTTATTTATTTTTTAAAACTTCCTTTAATTGGTTGTTAGGAATATAGAAACTACAAATCATAATAATTTTTTAAGAGGTTTTTATTTTTCTATGCCAATTAAATAAAAAAATAATAAAAATTTAAATTTTACACATATCATCATTTCTATTACATCGTTGAATACATTTAAATTACATAGATTGTTGTTTTAGTATTAAATATGTTTTCAAATTGACATATTTTCGTTGAACATTATAAAGTTTGTCATACCTATATCATTTTTTCAATAAATCAATGTGTTTTCAAATTGAAATATTTTTGTCAAACGTTATAAATTTTATAGTACCTATATCATTTGTTTAATAACAAAAATTTAATATATATTATTGTTTTTTTTTTTTGAAGTTTTCCATAATATTTTTATGAGTTTTGTTATTTTTTTTTTGTTAAAATATCTATTAATATTTTCCAATATATATGTAAAATCCAACTACTAATATATTTATGAAAACTAACATTTTCACCATCGATCTCAAGTACTTGATGCAAACAATTATTCTTCAAATAAAGCTCGAATTAATAATTAAGAGATGAGCATGGTATCTCTATAAAGGTTTTAAAGAAAAATCATCACTCTTTACCGTGTAAGTCAATATCGTCTCTCAAGTGAATGCCATAATACCAAATAGGGTACTTTTTTCAATAGGTACCAAAAAAATACCACCAATCAGGCGGTGTATATATTTTAAAATCTAAATGTATACTATAATCCCATTTATTTGTACTCGTATATCTTAATTCCATTTGCTCATACAATCATTAAACAATCCAAGTTTCATTAAACATATTTAATGGTATCATCACAGTACCTTAACATTTTCCTTATGTATATATAATATCAATTGTTTGATAAATTTATTTCAACATTATAACGTAAACCTAATTACAAAATTTAGAAGAGTAAAAACAATTAATTCACTAATGACATACAATTCTATATGAATGGCATTTACATTGTATCAAGTCTAAAATAATTTCATGTCACCAACTTGAGCCATTAGAGTAAATAATAATGAAAAATTTAAAATATAGATGATACTTTATCATCTAGAAGTATACAATGCTTCTAGGAGTAAGCAAAGAAAATTGTTCATTCACAAATATATATATATATATATATTATGAAACAATTAATAAACTATAATAAAAAACCATAAGTTAATTTCATAATGTATTTGAGAATGATTCACAAAAATATTTTTTTTTAAAATAATTATTAAAAATAGTTTTTAATTGTTTCAAGGATATGAAATTTTATTTGAAAACTCAAGTATATGAAAATAAATAAATTCAGCATATTATGTAAAATATAAAAATGTTAGAATTATTTTCCATTATTTCAATTATTGTTACCACATTGTTTAAAAAGAAAAAGGAAATTTTCGAATAATTTTTTTTCCGTTATCAAAAAATTGTTCTAAGTTAGAAAATATATTTTTTAAATTTTTTGTTATTATTTTATTTCCTTTGTAATTCTCTCAAACTTTCCGCTAACCAAAGATAGCCTTAATCATTGCGGTTGGACCGGGCCCTCTTGTAATCTAACCGAATAGGGCCAAGTTGGGCTGGGCCTAAATGATCACAAAGACATCACCTTACAAGTAGCCCGATAGGAGGGCATTTCCGTAGTTTCACTAATGGCAGCCACTAATATATAACCTTCATCACCAATAACCTAGGGTTTCTCCAGCAGCCGAAGGTGAGGGAGCCGACGAAGAAGAAGAGTCCTCAACAGCAACAATGGTTGAGAAGTCGAACAAAGCCAGAAAAGAGGAGATTGTCACCAGAGAGTACACCATCAACCTCCACAAGCGTCTCCATGGATGGTACTTTATCTTTCTCCATTTCAGTATATGTTGGATCTGTAGTGTAGAACGTTGATTTCTGGAATTTGATATGGTTGTGTATGTGCTTGTTTGTTTTTTAACTTAATCGAGTGGTTCTTTCGTGGTGTTTATGAAGTGAAGCGTTGATTTGCTAAAATCGACGATTTTCTTTGTTGAAATCGACTTGGGAGCCGTGTGTCGGCGATTCTTTTTAATCCTGAAGTTTATGGAATCTTTGGCGGTTTGCTTATTTACTAGAGGTTTATCCGTTGATTTTGCTGGCAAGGAAAATTTGTTTCTGCATGAGAAAATCATATTTCAGTATTTGGCGCGTTATTTTGGTTTGGTTTGATTTGATTTGATTTTAGTTTGGTTTTGGAATGTAATTGAAACGGATAACATGCAATGGGGATGATTGGAAAATGCTTTTCTTAACAGATGTTACACAGGAGAATGTTCCAAATATGATGTAAAAATGGAAATTTTGGAAGAATGGTGGTTGCTTAGAGTGAATCTGTGAAAGTAAAGACTGAGTCCGACATACTGTTAGGAAGTATCTCATAAGTCTAAAAAAATTATTTCTAATTATTGTCTTTTTGATTCAAAATAAATAATAAATGGGTAGAGAGGAAAATCTCAGATACGGGGATTTGTGGTTGTATGCTTGCTGGTGAAGGGCAGTGGTAGAATTCCCAAAATTTTGCAAAGACTGTTAAGTTGGAATGAGCTTTGAATAAAAATTTAATTTTTTTTCTAGGAGGTTTTTATATTTTACCCTTGTTGTGGTGGTGGAAGGAAATTGAGGAGTATTCATGAAGGGCATGGTCAAATGTGTCAGTATAGTTGAATGTTTTTGCATATGTAGGGGTATAAAGCCATCTCTAAAATGGGGTCATTGATTGAAGTTGGAACCCTTTCTAGAACCAGTGGCAATTTAGGATTTCATGAAAATGTTTCACCAATATTTCTGTTGAATTTCAGTTTTTTAAAGTTGTATTAAAATATCACAATGTTGTAATTCATATGCTAGAGTACATCTGAAGGAGTCCACGCTGCTGTAATATGCGAATGACATACACCTACCCATTACCTGTTGTATCATCTGTTTCAAGGGACTTGATTGCCTCTACTGAGCTTATGCTTTTGTAATTGTTCATTTATATTTAATTAATTGTTCTTCATTGTCGTTCTCTTGTTGTGATCTTAGTGCTATGAGACATTCCCTAGCTTTTGGGAGTAGCAGGATAAGAATGGTAGTACTATTATTAGAGATAAATATATTCTAGACATAGGTGCATATAAATTTTATTGGTGTCTTGTGCTGTTACTTTGATTTGATATATATATTTTTTACTGCTTGTTTTTTTAAATCTATACCATCCTTTAGGAAATACTTGATTTCATACCATTTATTGAGCATAACAATTATAAGTCCATGCATGTATGCAAAGATCACCTATGATTGTTGTTCATCCTGCATCTCTCTCCATTTATGCATCTAATCTCATCTAATTCTTCTAAACCTCTAGGCCATTTTCCCCACAAAGTTCATGGTCCTCACTCCATTACAAAAATGATCCTTTACCTCCCCACCATTTTTTATTTATTTTTTTTGGCTTTTCTATGGTAATCATAGAATGCCTAAAAAATTTGTTCATACCATCTGTTATAGTAGGAGCAGAAATGCGCTGATTCAGCAACATGATTAGCTTCAAATTTCATGTCCCACTGATTCAGCGACACGAAGCGTAACCTAAAAGATAAGTATAACAATGCATCTGCTTTCTCATCTTCCAAATCTCCTAATGCTGCTACCTTCTTATGTAACTGCTTCTGTAATTGTTTGAGGAAAAAATGCTTGTAATTGAATGTTAAATGCCCAACATTATGAATTCTGTAAGAGTTATTTCTTGTGTTCCCTTTGTCATTGGAGCTATAGGATCAGTGAATTACCATCTGTGTCGTTTTTGTGCACAAATAGGATTGGTGAATTACCATCTGCATCAATTATGTGGAACACATTTACACTAATCTAAAACTTGGGCAGCTTACTTGAAGCTTTTATGAAGGTTTCTTGTCTTAGCCCAAACTTGAGGTTCATCCCATATAAACTGGTTGCATGTGTTAATTTGAGCATTCTAAATTTGTTGAGTTAGACTGACTAACAACCCTGTTGTATTTTTTATGTTCCCGCTGGAGGGTTCACAACATGTTTTTTATTTGAAGATTTACATAATTCATAACTGCAGTATTCTTGTTGATTTTTGGGACTTTAGCCTTTCAGCTAATCTAATCCATTGTAGCCACCTAAATACAAATTCCTTGTGCTCCAATTTCAATGTGCAGCACATTCAAGAAGAAGGCTCCAAAGGCCATAAAGGAAATCAGGAAGTTTGCCCAGAAGGCTATGGGAACAACCGATGTCAGAGTCGATGTTAAGCTAAACAAGCACATCTGGAGCCGTGGGATCCGAAGTGTTCCAAGGAGAATCCGTGTCCGCATTGCAAGAAAAAGAAATGACGAAGAAGATGCCAAGGAGGAGCTTTTCTCGCTGGTCACCGTTGCAGAGGTCCCACCAGAGGGATTGAAGGGCTTGGAAACTAAGATCATCGATGATGAGGATTGAACCAACCATGCCTCCCTGCCTTAATTAGGTACTCCAGTTTTGGGTTTTATGTTTTTCCGATCTTAATTCAGAAAATGTTTTTGGTTGGTTTTGGATTCTCTGTGGAATTTCTCCCTAATTAGAGTTGTTTATCCCATTTATGCATTCAGTTTGTGTTAGAAACATGTGTGAACTGAATTTTATTTACATCCCTTGCGGCTATAGCTTTGAACATGATCCTCATTCTGATTGTTCATCTGATATGAGAACATGATTTTGTTCTTTGAATTTATACAGCAGGTGGCCAGCTTGATGGCTGGACTTGGCAAACATATGATCAGGCCATTAAATTACCATTTGATGGTTTTAGGAGCTTCAAATGCATTTTCTAATCGAGGTGGCCTTTTTTTTGTGTTTTAAATCTAAATAGACATTAATTTAACTTAAAATCCAAACAGAACTTAACAGTATTAAGTATTAAGGTTTTATTTGGTTATATTTTTTGTTGTCTGTTTCAATTTCTATATAGAAAGTAGACTATTTTATACAAACATTATTGCCTTCAAATTGTTTTTAAATATTTAAAATTTGAGTTAGTAATTTTTTTAGTATTTTTTTTTCCTAAATGCTCTTCTTCGTCCAGATTTTCAATATTCTCGAATTTTGTGGAATAATTTTTTTTTAAAACAAATCGAAATTAAAATAGGATCACAAAAGGGGTGAATTTCACAATCAACCCGATGGTCATTTTGAAATACAAATTTAATTTTACAATCCAAATTTTGGGGAACCATGAAGAGTTCATATATAAATTTTCCATCTTTAAAATAATTAGTTGCTAATTTTGAAGTTTTAAATATTAAAACAATTTTTTTGCTTATAAAAACAAAAAATTGTTTTTAAAAATTTATAATATTGTTTTATGGTTTTCTAAAAACAATTTTTATAAAATAAGTAGATATTGTTTTAATCGATTTTTTAAAATAAAAGGAAACATAAAAATAAAAAACAAACAACCCATTAAAAAATAATTAATTTGAACATCATATCATCCCATTTATTTTTTCACAATTTGATATTATATCGAAAATTTTCAAATATGATATTTCTTTTAATTATAATTATTTTTCTAAATCTTATTTTATTTTTTATTTTTTAAAATATATTAAACACCTTTATTTTTATAAAATAATAGAAAATTATTTTTTGTTATTTAACTTAAATTTTTTTTACTATTTTTAATAACAAGTTTTACAAAATATAACCAAACAAATCCTTAATTTTATTAATTAAGTGAAGATTTAAGAGCTCTATTTGATAAATTTTTGAAAGAAAAGAGTTTTTTCAAAATTTGTTTTTAATTTGGCAACAATTGAAAACATAGAAGATACTTTTTAAGTTTTTACATTAAAAAAAAAAATCATATTTTATATTTGAGTTTTCAAATACAATTTTATTAATAATTATTATTTTAAGAAATGTTGTTAAAAGTGATGTTTATTTTTTTTTAGAGTCGAGTCCCAATTTTACTTAGAGGAAAAAATTTGGAGAATATGTAACATGAACACGCGTCAACATATGGTTGGCTGTTCGTAAGGGAATTTTACTGCCCGCCAAACACTATAATTTTAAAAGAAAAATGCACCACAGTCCCGCGTTGTACGATTGAAGGAGGTGAAATTACCGTAAAGCCAAGCTTCCACGCGAAGCTTTTCAGAGAAGCTTATTAGCCAAGGGCCCAAGAGGCAGCGTTCTTTGGGCGTTTCTGTCATTGATCGCTCACATTTTCTTCGTGCTCATACCTTTCTCACAGCAATCGCAGTGTTTCTGTTGCGATCTCTGTGAGCTTTCAGTTTCTAGAAATCTGTTTGGCTGTAGAGAAAAGGCGGGAAAGTTAAAGAAGCTGGAGTTGTTTTACTCGCTGGGTTTTTTTTGTTTGGAAGCGGAGAAAATGCAATCCTGAAGTCGACTGGACTCGATACAACTAATTGGCTTAGCTGAGGTGAGTTTTTTTTTTTCCTTAGTTTGGGGAAACCGAAACAACATAATTCCTGAGATTTGGAATGCTCTTTTCTCAGCAACCAAACGGAGTGTTGATTTGCTTCTGTGATTGCTTGGTTTCGAAGAAAGGTAAGTTAGTTAAATGCTTACACGAAATTGTGATATTAATATTTAGTTTCGATTTGCTTTTAATTGAAAGGCTCATTTCCTCTGCAATCCTGAAATCGTGTAGCGCGTTGGATAATCATTTAGGTAGAATCATGAAAGAAAGCGATCTGAGTACGTAGGGAAAATGGCATTGCAGATAACATGATTTGACCATGTGAATTTGGTTGCGATTTTTTTCTTAGCATCAGTGTTCTGTTGTTTCCTATTTTGAATTTGTATTGTGCCAAAAAAATTGGGGATTTCAGTTAGTTTAACTATTGTAATGATGTTATTATGAGTTTTTGGAGAGTTAAGATTAGTTGTGAAATTAGAGAAATAATGTAGGACTATGTTCTTGAGCGGCAACCATACTAGGCCTACGTATTCTGAAACTAGTCTTGTGCTATGAAGATATGAATAGAAGTGGGGTCAGGCATAATTTTGATGGTTAAGCGGACTATTGAGTTGGCTTAAGAAAAATGCTTTGAAAACAAATAATGTCTTAAAAACCTGTTAAAATGAAAACAAACTGAACATGATAGTCATTTTTGCTTTGAATTGAAAGTTAAAAATGATGATTTACAAGTATGTATTCGAGGTGGATTGCTTGTATACATTTCTCTCTGATTGGGCTTTTATGTACTATAGAACATATCTATTTTTCTGAAGAAAAAACTTGAAAACTATGAAATTGGTAATAAGTACTTGAAGGACTATAGGAGATAAATCATATTGTTGATGAACTTAAGGGACTAAAGAGGATGAACTTATCGAACATTGCTTATCATTTCTGTTTTAGATTTGTGAAAATAAGGACTTCTGCAGACACTTTCTTGCTTGAGGTTCTAGTGGGGACTTCCAAATTTTTGGGATTGTTCTCCAAGTTCCTAACAGAACTTTTATTAGTGGTAATAAATATTTATTACCACTTAGCCATCCTAAGTATTTGCACCAACTGCATCTATTTTCTTCAGAATAAGATTAATATATTGGGTGCTACTGACCACTATCTAATCTCATATGGGTCACATTCTTTGATATTTCTAGAGATGGAGTGGAACATTGAGAACTCCCCTGATCGTGGCCTTCCCACTAATAGCGGTGATATAAAGTATCTCTCTGGGCTTAGCACTATATTGGTTGCCACCATTCAAGAGGCAAAGGACAGGATTTCACAAGTAGAATATATTTTCTGCACCCAGCTCTTTCCAAATATCCAGTCGAAATTTAAGATTTATTCTGAGGCAATAAAGACAGTAGAAGATGCATGGAAAAAGAAAGAAAATGATCTCCTCCTCCAAATAGAAAGCCTTAAGCTTGAAAAGCAGCAAGCCCTTGGAGAAAATCAATCTCTCAAGCTGGAGAAGGCAACATTGTTGGAAGAGAAGGAAGAAAAAACAAATCCACTTCTAACCAAACTACAAAGTTTAGAGAAGGAAGTTGGTGTTCTAAAACGGGAGCTCTTGCAGAAGTCTAAGGAAGTTGACGAGGGAATGGAATTGCAGAATAAACTAATTCAATTGATTGAGAAAAAATCTTCTGCAATATTGACCAAGGGAAAGCAATTGAAAGAGCAAGAAGAAAAGAAAAGTGAAGTTGTTGCCAAACTACAAAGTTTAGAAAAGAAAGTTGATGAGCTACAACAGAAGCTTAAAGAAAAGACTGAAGAAATAGTCAAGGGAAAGGAGTTGCAGGAAAATTTATTCAAAAAAATTGAATCTCAAGACTCAAAGATGATGAGTAATCAATTTCTGTTGAATGATCATGAAAAGGAGATGAAACTACTTATTGATCAAATCAAACATCTGAAGAAGAATGCAGATGAGCTCCAAACGGAGCTCCAGAAAAGAAATGAAGAAGTGGTGGAGGGAAGAAAATTGCAAGAACATTTGCTCAAGCAGATTGATTTGAATGGTCTGAATATGCTGAAGAATGAACGACAGTTGGAGGAGCATGAGAAAAAGGAAAAAATGCTTCTAACCAAAATTAAGGGTCTAGAAGAGAGGGTTAACGAGCTCCAGGTGGAGATTAATGGGAAGAGTAATGAGGTGACTGATGGAGGGGAGTGGCATCAAAATTTCCTCCAACAGATTGAATTGAAATCTTCTGAGTTGCTGTCTGAGAAGAAGAAAAGAAGAGATGTTGTTGCTGCTTATAAAAAGCTGAAATCTCAATACAACTTTCTTTCCTCAAAGCTTGGTCTTACTACAGAAAATGTGCTCACACCAGTCAAAATAGAGGAGGAAAATGATTCTTTGATGCATCATGTAAATCCACTAAATTCACCTGGTGAGATTTTATTGCCCTTTCCTTTTATTCTTATTAGGTGCTGAATAATTAGCTACAATTGGACATATTAGTATTCTAGAAAATGAAGTTTGTTTGATCTAATTGGATTAAGATTTGAAATTTGCTGCAATTTTGTTATATTATTGATTATAACTTTATCAAACTCGGAGGGGTGATGGCACACATTCCAAACAGATCTTGATCTTCTCCCATTTGACTGAAAAAATTCCTTTAAATTTGCATAATATTACATGGCATGTTATTGAACTTGTTAGAGAAGAAAACCAAAGAGCCTATTAGGAAAATAAATCATGTTCAACTTGGGAATATACTCGTAAACTTGCACATATTTGGACATTTACCCAAGGTTGTTATTTTATGGGATTGCATATATGCAATTATCTCTAATGCTAACCCATCTTTTACTCCTTGTTTCATAGGTCCTGAGAATACTATTCCAGAAACTTCTGCTGCAGCTTGTGAAGCAAATAAACAAAAGAATGTGGTCAGTTTCCCAGAAAACTTGGATAGTGTCAAAAGAGTTGGTTTAATTCAAAGCTCAAGTTGCCAGTCCCCTTCTAGTTCTGGTTCCGCTGGAGCATCAAAATGCACCACCAACTTGAATTCTAGCTCACTGGCTGGCACAAAGAGACCTTCGTCTTCTTGGAGAGATACCAGGTCCCGTCAATGCCAAGGTGGGGCTGACCCACATGATGATTTTCTTGATACTCCCTTGGAGAATATTAAAGGGAATTTAAACAAGGCCAAGAAGGAAGAATATCATGATCTTCCAGTCGCCATTCCAAAAGACATGAATTTTGATAGCTCAGATGATGAAACGCAGGATGTGAATGTAGAACCCAGCCAACAAAAGCAGCCCATGCCTGCACCCAAGCCTGGTACGAGAGTTTTTAAGTATGTGGAACCAGTAAGAACCAAAGCAGAACGGGAAAATTTGCAAGGAATTGAATGCAAACAATGCAAGAAATTCTATGATGCTGTTCTTCCCAAAGATGGAAATAAGGACACTGATGGCAATAAGCGGAATTTTCGCTGTGAGCATCATGAGGGAGTTTCTAGGCATCGGTATAGGTATGTCCCTCCAATGACTCCAGAAGGATTTTGGAATATTGGATTTGATTCTGAAATGTGAATTTTTGAGCTACAACAGATTTATTTGAGCTATAGCAGAATTTGATATTTAATTCTATTATTTGCTGCTTTGTGGTCTTAACTCTTAAGTGAAAATTAAGTAGGGAAAACTACTAAGAAAGCGAGATACAGGTTACCTTCATGAACAGAGAATAATTCTTAAAACCTTAATGAAGTTGCATCTTTCCCCCAAACTTTACCCACTGACAGTAACATGTTCTAAGCTCAAAATTTAACATTTCATGATTCTACATCTATTCAATATTCAAGAACACATAATGCTAGATTTCCAAACTATTCTTGTAGAAAGCACAATATTAAAATGCGATCTATAGATTATATTGTTGGCTTACACATTCAGTTTGGTTTAACTATTATGCATTTATTAGACTTGGTAGCAGGTAGAACTGGCAAAAATATCTATCTATTGTGTCTAATTTCCACCCTAAACATATTTTGCCGGTTCTACCTGCTACCAATAGTTGAAGCCATTTTTCATGTGTATCTAAATACTCGAAATATCTATCTGTTGTGTCTGATTTCCACCCTAAACATATTTTGTCAGTTCTACCTGCTACCAATAGTTGAAGCCATTTTTCATGTGTATCTAAATATCTATCTTTTGTGTCTAATTTCCACCCTAAACATATTTTGCCAGTTCTACCTGCTACCAATAGTTGAAGCCATTTTTCATGTGTATGGACTTCCAAATGGAATATCACAATTCTCCCATTAATTGCCAATAGGCTTATACAAGAAAATGAGAAGCGAGTTTTACAATAGGTTGGGTTGGTTGGGAAGCTGTTGTTGTATGATTCCTGGTCGTCTTTTATTTTTTTGTACTTCTTGTCTGTTAGGACTTAGGAGCGATTCTTGCAATCCACCGACACTCAAAATTCAAACACCATACTGTTAGAAGTGACTTGTGAGTTAATTGAATTTGAGGCTAGACAAATACTTCAAAAACTTCAAATTCAATGTATGGATCATGAAAGATCCTTAAACACAAATTTTGTTCTCAGAATTAAGAAAATCTTAAATATATTTTCTTTATAGTTTAGCTGAAAAATTAGACAAATAAAGAAATGATGATTGAAATTTGGGAGGATGAGAATGTACATATTCATAATTTATGGATGTTAGCCTAGTATATACTACAAGTCCATTACCTAACCGTTTAAGTTTTTAGGTTAATTGGTAACCTAGTATAGAATAAGAGTTTGATCAACTAGAGGTGGATTGGGTTTTGAGTTGGAGACTCTCCTACTGTTTGGTCTCCCATCTTTTTATTCATAATAACTGAGGGTGTTTACTTGGTATATATTATAATTTCATTATCTAATATTATGTCGATTGTTAATTTAGGCTTCACACTTAACAAAGAGACGTGTCCCTTCACACAATTTAATAGAGGATTGCTAATGGACTATACTCTCAGTCTTTACTGCTTCCCAGTCTTAGGTTCCAGGAACCTAAACCTAGGTGGGCCTGGGCTTTGTTCTGGTGGGCCCTTTGGTAGTAAAACCATATCTCCTTTAGGTAGTATGGGACCAGCCCATGACTTTAAATATGTGGGTCCAAGTGTATTGAAAGAGTTACTTAGAACATGGAGTGCTGTGCTGATCTGCCAGACTTTGATGTTTCCTTTCTCCTACAGTCTATACAGTTGTACCCAGCACAAAGGCATAAATGCTAGGGATAGGATGTAATGACTACACTTTAAAACTCTGGTGTTCAAGCTGCATTTATCAACACACACCCCCATGACCCTTGCTTTATTTGGCATGCCAACTGCTTTGTCATGTGCTTCTTCCCCCTTACCTCAAAACAGAAGAACATGAATTGGCTTTTGAACTGCCTCTCCATTTTCTGCTTAGATACAAGTGATATTATATGTAAATGTATGTAAAATGCCATGGTGCTTAAGTCTATGTAGGATTAAGAATCTATCTGAAGAAGCAAATTGAAGAAGACGGATGTTTGGAATTATAAAATTATAGTGTTTAGGAAGAAGCAACCCAACTCATTTCTAATCATTGTCAAAGCGACCCATAATTTGCAGACATGTAAGATGAAGAATGTTCCTTGTGGAATAGAGGATTTAGAGCCTTTAGGTCAGTCGTAAGCTAAATTTTTATGTTAGTTGTAAACTACATTTTCATGGGTGAAGGATTGATGATACAAGTGTATCATTAGAGACCTCAATAGAATTATAAAAATATGAAAAATTTAGGGTTCTTAATCAGTATTTATTGAATATGTAATCTGGATTGTTGAAAACATACGATAAAATTTAGGTTATTAAACGAAGATATAGATAAATAAGATTAAAATATAAAGTAATAAGACGTATAGTATATGTGACACAATTTGATTGATCCCTTTTTTTTTTTGTGATGTACTGAATTAGTATAAAACTTGAAAATATTAGTAAATAGTCATTTTGACAATGCATGAATCAAGTAGAAATATTATATTTATACTTAATGGGTTAATATTGAAGATGAAAGATTCGTTTTTCAATCGAATTTGTAGGTAATCCGGTTCATAGTCCTCTTTCATAAAATAAAAAAAAAAAAAATCCTAAAGATGAAAGAATCCTAAAATCATGGATGTTTGTTAAAATAAAATGGTCAATGTTCCCATTACCATTAAGATCTTATTGGAGAATATTAGGAATTTAGTTTAAGACTTAGGTAAGGTTTTTTTTAAAAAAAAAAAAAAAATTGGTGTTTAACTAGGTCAGTCATTTGAATAGAAATGGTTGAAAATGTGTTGTTCAGACTTCTGAATTTAAATAAAAGTAAAAGAATTTTAATTTTTTGTATTGAAAATAAGACTAGACTTTTTAAAAATAATCAATTCTAAAGTTCTTGAAATAAAAAATAAAACAAGGCCTTAATATTGTTATATTAATAGGAAAATAAATCATGTAGTTGAAAAGGAATGGTCTGTTTGACATATTTTAGAAAATAATTTCAATTATTCCTGGTATGTAAACTTCATTTGAAAATTAAAATATTAAAAATAATTTTTGGATTTATTTTCCATGAAAAATACTATATATTTATTTATAATATAAAAATTCTCAAAACATTGTATAAAAAATACTTAAATACATATCAAATCCATTCTAAAAAATGTTTGCTTTCAGACTAAATTTTGAACAAACAAAATTTATCAAATGTGGTCTTAAACTTAGAAAATTATTTCTGTTCCTCTGGAAGTGGTTTCCACATAAGCCCAAAATCTTCCATGGAAAAAGCTAAACTTCAAGGAAGCTTATAAAAATCATTTTATAGTCTTCTTCTTTCTATTTAAAAAATAAAAATTGAAGATCTTTAGAGATCCCTCTTCCAGAAAGAGTGTTCTTATGAAGACATTCTCCTCCTTTTGCTCCAAGTGTTTGGCTGTTTGTTTCTGTTTTTTTTTTTTCCTTTTTTTTCTTTCAATTATTCAGTAAGCATTTAGCTTAATCCACATGTTCTGCATTTTTTTTTGATTAATTTGTACAGATTCAGCCAAAAATATGTCATTTGCACATTGTACAGATCTCACTTCTGCATATTCAGTCAAGAAGACATTAAAATAAACTGGTACCTACCAATTAAAGTTGATAAAAAAATAAATAAATAATAGAGAACATAAACAATTTGAATACCATGTGCCTTTGAGTCATGCAATCTAATATTTTTATGATCAAAAGAAGAATTTTTATTTTTTTATTTTTGTATGAATGTATTTTAATACATGCTTCAGCAGTATGGCAAATGGATAAATACCCAAATTAAAAATAAATAAATAAATCATTTAAAAAAAAAAAAAACCACATAACTTTTTTGGCTTTGGTGGTATCGTTGGTTATGATGATATAACACTGCTGAGCCATCTAAGTCATAGTCTTACTGTGTCAATTCTAGAGATATTATGCTTTGGGGACCTTTTCTTTTACGAAGAAAAAAAATTACTTGTTAACAATTTAGGACAAAAGTGTGATTAAAATGTGACTATAAGATAGGAATTCGGGTAAGAAATTTAAAAGTAATGCTTCCAAAACCAAGAAAAGTGATTCCAAAAAACATAAAAAACGAGTCATGATTCCACCCCTGAAATTTATGGAACACTCACCATTGCCTTTTATAACCACTTCAACAATTTCCCATAACCTTTTACACGATAAAGTGGGTGATTTTTCTCTCCCACTGCTGTATCTTATAGACCCTCTTTGCTTCACGTGAATCTTTGTCCTTTTCAGCTTTTCTTTTCTTAATCTTAAATTATGAAAACACTTTCTTGAAATAAAATCAGATTAAAAACAAAAACACACCCGCACATAGAGCGCATTTTCTTTTTCTTGCTTTTACAAGTTTCAACTTGACCCGATATTTCGGAGCCGAAACGTCAAGTGTTCCGAAATTTCGTAATGGGTCGGTTACCAGAGACAGTCGTTGAAGCTAAACGACGACGCTTCGAGGTGGTCGAACGGCCACCCAGTTGGGATCGATCCACAGAGGTGGTTGTGGCTCAGATCCAGGTGGCCGATATACGCAGCCGATGACAAAGATTTCGGTATCTGACCCTTGAGGTTGTTGTACGATAAATCCAGTCCTATGAAGTACGTTTTCGACCCGAAAACGTCTGGTAATTTGCCTTCGAGCGAGTTTCGGCTGAGGTTGAGGATGTTGAGTCCGGTGTTGCTCAGTAGAGATGCCGGGATGGAACCGGAGAGTCTGTTGCTGTCGAGGTTGAGAGTGGAGAGAACCGGCATTGAACCGAGTTCAGCCGGGATCACACCGGAGATTTGGTTTACGGAGAGGTCAAAATCGGCGAGCCGGTAAAGGCCTGAGATGGAGCTCGGAATGGTGCCGGTGAGCTGGTTCCGGCCGAGCATGGCTCGGCTCAGCATCGTGAGTTTTCCGAAATCCTGCGGAATTCCGCCGGTGATCTGGTTGTTCCGGAGGTCCAGGTGCATTAGTGACGCGAGGTTCACAACCGACGCCGGAATGCTGCCGGAGATCGAGTTATCCGCCACGTTCAGAACCGTCAGTCGCTGCAACTTCCCGATGTCCGCCGGGATCACACCGGTGATCTTGTTCCCGACGAGGTCGAGGATCCGAAGCTTGCTGAGCGACGAAATGCACGGTGGAATCTCGCCAGAGATGCCCTTCCAGTCCGCGATTATCAGCGTGGTGAGGCTGTCCAGCTTGCAAATGGAAGGCGAGATCGCGCCAGTCATGTAGCCAGACCGGCCGGCGCGCTCAAAGATCGGATCCTCCGACTCCCCCCGGAGGTTAATGTCTGCGACACGACCGGCGGAGTCACAGCTGATGCCGAACCAGCTGGAGCAGCAGTCGTTGCCGGACCAGCTCTTGAAGATTCCCAAGTAGGGCTCGTTCAATGCAGCTTTGAAGTCCAGCAGAGCCTGCCGGTCTGCCGGCGTACAAGATTCGACGCCGGTAGCGCCAGCGACGATAAGGGCCGTGAGGAACAAGAAGAGTTTCATTCCTCTGTGTGCTTAGAGTGTGATGCGGTGTTTGACTGTGACTGGACAGTGAGGGTGTTTAGTGGCGGGGATGGGTAGTTGCAGTGTTACGTGGGTGGAGGGAGGAGGATGATGCACCAGGCATGGGCTGATGGGTTTGCCTATATACACAATATTTGGACGAAAATGCCCCTGTCTTGGGTTACAATTACGCTTTATAGAAAGTAGGAAATGATAGGGGTTTATATATATATATATATATATAATTTTTTATTTTATTTTATTTTATGTCATCTTGAGTATTATATGATGCTTGGGCAAGTAACGGATCTAATTTTTGTATACAAAGGTTAAAAAAATAACAATAATAAGAGTTCAATTCAAATGATTGTTAATACATGTTGATGTTTTTATCAATGTCCAAACATTTTTCTTTTGATTTAAGAGAAAACTTGTCACAATCATGAAATGTCCATGTAAGGAAAAATGATTTGGACTCATTTGAATGGTAGGTGCATGTTTTTTGATTGAATAATTCAATACATTTTGGTGGATTTACAAATTGGTAAGGAAAAAGCAAAAACAAAATGGTGCAATCTTCCAATAATAATTCATTGTAAACCCATTTTGGATTTGTTTATCGGACCTCAAAACTCAATTTTAGATTTTATTTTAAAATGATTTTGATTAATAATTTTTTTTACAATGATTTTAAAAAGCATTTTTAATATTTTTAGTATCTGAAAATAATTTTTTACATAAAATATTTTAAGTGCTAAAAATATTAAAAACATTTAGGAATTTTAACTCATTTTTATTAGTAATAATTTTAAGAAAAACATTTAATATTTGAATATAAATAGAAAATATTTTGATAGAACTATTATTAATATATTACATAATAAAAAAAATTTAAAAATCATATATCAAATACCGAATTTTTGTTAAAAAAAAGACGCTTTTAACCTTTTTCAAAATCACTATCCAATATATTCTTAATCATATTTAAATAATCTTCTTAAAAGTATTTTCATATTAAAACAAAGTTTAATTCGAAAGAGTACAATTACTTTTCTCCTTTTTTTTTTCTTTTTTTTTCTATGTGATTTTGTAATTTCAAAATCAAAGATTTTAATTTTGGCATTTAAAACCTTTTAAGTTCATTGATTGATGGATAGGCATAGTAGGAGAGATTTCATTCCTTGTGCTTTTGCTTACCACCTTCATTGTTGTACCATGTGCTCCACTTTATCCATTATTCAATACAATCATACCATGATCCTCCTCCATCTCGTATCAAAACTTCAATGCCAAACATCCGTTTTAAATACTAATTTAAAGTTCCCAATCCAAGATTTCTTCCTCCGTTTCTTTAATACCCATTTATTACTAAGGCAAAAACCTCTTTTTTTTTTTTTTTTTTATGAAAATAATAATAATAATAATAATAATAATAATAATAATAATAACATTTAATGCAAAGAAAAAGGAAAAGGAAAAAGAGTGATGATGTTTTAAATAAAACTATCATTTTATTAGACTTCAGCTACCAATTTTCTTGAAAGCTTGATCTTGTGAAATTTAGGTTTAACATGTATATCATGCTTCTTAACACCGGAGACAAATAGAATTTGGATTCATATCAAACAAACGAATATAACAAAATAGACATTCTGTTAAACCAAACTCAAATATCATGTTGAACAACTAATTTTTCTAAAAATTTAAACTTGTAAAATTTGTATTCAATATATATATCATACTCCATAACAAATGAGATAAAAAATAAAAATTTTAATTTTTTTTTTATAATTATTAAAGGTCAGCAAACAGAATTTTAAATAGAACTTTCATTTATATATTTCATATGTGAAAAACTCTTTTTTATTTTTTTATTTTTCTCAAAAGTTATTTGGGAATAAATTTTTATTTAAGTAAAAGATTTTTCTAATAAAAGTAAATTGAAAATACATATTTAAATATGAAATTCAATCATATGTATAATAATAGTTACTTATATTCAAATCACTTATGATAAATAAATATTTGGTGTTTATCAATTTATTAATAACCATACTTCTCCTTAAAAAAAAAAATAATTAATTCAATTACCCAAAAGATTAAAAATGTCTTTAGATTTTTACCCACTCAATAAAATCATTTGAAATTTAAGAGGAAAGGTGCTTTTAATCATATAAAGATTGTCTCATTATTATGCACTCACATTTGAAATGATGAAATGAGGGGGGAAAATGTATAATAATATAATAATGAGCCTTTTTGGATCAAAGTTTGAGATGGCTTTTTTGTTTGGATGCCATGCCCCATTATTATTTTGCCTTTTCTGATATAGCTTTTACAGCTCACACCCTCTTCATATTCATGGCTTATCCACACATTTTGGATCTATATATAATATGAAAATTAAATAATATATTTTATTGACATTTTTTTTTGTGCAAATTCTTAAATGTTTCATGATTTATAACCTTTTAGTATAAGGCTATCGTTTAACTTTTGTGGGTGTAATTGAATTTTATGTTTTTAAAAATTATTTTTAAAAATATTTTTATTAGGGTGTAATAATACCATTCTTAAACCCAACGATGGGTCACTCATACGATGACTCTTAAAACAAACTTGTATAATATCATGTCGAATGTTATAAAAGATTTAGCCTTAATATTAATTGGTTTTGAGATGAGACAGTAAAAGGTTCATCCAATAAAAATTAAGGTAAAAAAAAAAAAGTTTGATCATGTTTTCTAAATTTTTTTAAAAAAAATATGTATTTTTTTTTTCTTGATTTAAAAACAAGTTTTAGAAAACATGAGCATTGGTCATGTTTTCTTTTTGTTTTTAAAAAATGGTGAAAACAACTTTCACTTATTCTCTATAAATTGTTCTTCATTTTATTTTATTTTGTTTTTAAAAATTATTTTTTGAGAACAATGATCAAATAGTGATAGAATTTTTAAAAAATATTTTTCTATTTTTAGAAATAAAAAAAGTTTTTAAATCACCCAGCTAAACAAGCTCCAATATTTTTAAAAACTTTAATGTAAGTCATTTGGGGGGAAATATGGATTTTTATTTATTTTTTTAAGATGAGAATAGTGTAAATTAGGAGATTTGGAGCATATGATTTAAAGTTTTATTTAATTATTTTTAAAAGTTGGGTAAAGTGGTTTTTACTTGATACATAAAAAAAATTCAAAAATGTGTTACTTTTTATTTTTTTCAGTAATTTTCTTTTATAAAAGCATCGTACTTTAAAGTTTAAAGTTTATTAAGAATAGTTTTTAATTTCAAGATTTGATAAGGTAAAAAGATGTGTCAAATGGGATCTTAATAAGATCTTGATGTTTGTTTGAAAAGATATGTTAAAGATGAGAGAATGATAATTTACTATGCATAAAAAAATAAAAAATAAAAAATTTAAGAATTAAGTTTTGTAAAAAAAAAAAGGATTTTAATTCGGATGAAAAGCATGTAAAATTTTAAATTATTTTATTATAAAAGTTCTTCAAAATCTTTTTTTATTATAAATAAAATAAAATAAAATAAAACACAATTAAAATTAATAAGAAACCTGCCTATTTTTAAATTACTTTTATCAAAATAAAATTATGATAAGAATCTGTTGAGGTCTCGCGTTCCTGGTGATCCACGTGGTTACCAAATGGATGAACGCACGATCTCAACCAATATAAATTCTTGATTCAGTCGTTCCACCTGCAAAAGGCGTCCGGATGGGGTGTCCGGACGCACCCTCTGATGGTTTTTTCAGCCATGGTTAGAGAGAGATAAATCAATTGGCCTTTTACTAGGTATAGTAAGCTCATCTTCCCCTTTGTGTGAAGGTTTGTATATATAGTATCAGAAGCTTTGTTCCCCTCTTTAATGGTGGGGAGATATTTTGTGTTGTCATGATGGACACTAGGTGGTGACAGGGCCATCATCACCATAAGGGCGGCTGACAGAGATCGTAGTAGGTGATCATGTGAAGTGATCGTGGGAAGTGACTTGTTGTCCCTTCATCTTGTCCTTTCACTCTGCAGATGGCGAGATGTGGGCCATGATAAGCTGTTGTGATAACGTGCAAGACTTGCTTTCCTCAGTCAATGATCCGGACAAACATACCTGGATAGTGTATGTCGGTTTTCCGGATGCGCTGTGACAGTCGTCCGGATGTTATATTTGTGAGTGTCGTGTGCCTTTCCTTGAACCGGATAGGAAAGGCGCGCCACGTGTACTCTTGGGGAAATCCGGATGAGGGTGATCCGGATGATAATGCGTGCCACGTGTCATAACGAGGTGTGTGGCACGTGTTATCATGAGGAGGGGTCCCTACAGAACCTATTATTCGTAATAGAAAATTTAAGAAGAATAAATTTTGAATTTAGGTGGAATAAATTTCCTATTATATGTATCCGTTGTGCTTTACTTGAACATGGGAATAGTTGAAATATTTATTTGATTGAAAAAGTATTATTCATATAATATATTATTTCACTAAAATACAATGAAATTTCAAAACGGAAAATAATTAAAAAAAAAACACTTTGCTAAACTATCTATAAAACAATTGAATCAATAACACCTCTAGATTGCACTTCTTTCCTGTGTTACGAGTGAAAGAGAAAATGTAAAAATTATCATTAAAATAGTTCAACTAAAACTTATTTTATTCATATGAATTACATCATTTATATATGAAAGAATTTTTTCATTATTCCTCGCTAATAATAGTGGAATGGACAATGCAGAGTCAAAAAATGATTCTAACACGATGAACCAATTTCATAAATCCACTTATAACAAAACAAGTATAAAAATGATAAATAAGCACAATAAATATGAAGTAATGAAAATATTTTTTTAATTTTAATTATATTTTAAAATTTTTCTTTCCCTCCTTTTTTTTCTCTCCTTATTTTCTTTGAAACTTTTTAGGAACCAAACATACACTAAATGTAATTTGTGACAAAAACTATTACCCTAATCGATTTGATATCGGTTTTTTCCCTTTTTAGTGTGACACCCAAAAACTATTTTTGGGTAACATAGAATAACACTAATGGAAGATATGAATTGGATTAAGAACATTTTTGTTCATTATCCACCTACCCAAGAACTATTCTTGGGTAGAAATAGAATGACACTCTAATGGATAATATTAAAATCCATGATAGTTGGATTGCACATGAAAGGAGAAGTGCATTGATTGAATATTTTGTAGATAACAATGCCCCAATTATTTATTTATTTTTTACTTATATTTTACAAATATTTGTGTATGAGTAACCATGTGCAACTACCACTTCTTATTAAATGCACACCAAATCAGGACTGCAGTGTTATTGAAGGCAGCGGTGAACAGAAGACACAAGCAATTGTCTTCGTGGCTCCCGTCTTTTTCTATATTTTAATTGTTCTAACCATTTCAGAAAATCATGGACTTGTGTTGGCTTTTTTTGTGAGTAAAATATGAAAATTAAATAAATAAATAAAATTGAAGTGGGTTTGCTTGTGGAGGGTTGAAATTTGACTTTGTTTTTCTCTTTCTTTGTTTGGATTTTTTTTTTTTTTTTTAAGGATGGTTTTGTCCATCTTCTATTATTCAAATTATTTATAAGTTAGCATATAATTTTAAAAATTTAACATCTGAATTTGGAAAATAATTTTCAATATTCAAATTAATTCATTATTAAATAAATTAAATATTAAAATTTGAATTCATTAGGGTAGTTTAGTTGATTAAGACAAACACTTGAAAATATGGTTCCAATAAGTAACGCATAATATGAGTTTGAACCCTACCGATGATGATACCTTGAATTTACTCGGTGTTGGCCATTATGAAGCGGTTAGTACCCCTTATAAAAAAAAAAAAAAAATTGAATTTATTAGGTTCTGGATGATTGAAATGAGTTTTATTTTATACGTTTTTTTAACATAAATTTACATAATTTTTAGAAATTTATTTATTTTTAAAAAAATTCAAATTTCTTCAAATTTGCTAATTTAGAAATGGGAGAACCCTTACAAACTTTTTAATCAAGCAAACGAATTTTGTATTTCTCAAATTATTTTTTTAATTATTAATTCCAATTTTTGGAATTTATTATAACATGGAATAACATGCAAAAGAAGCACATGCAACTGACTCAGTGTGGGGCCATAAGGTCCAACACTGATCCCCCACTAAAGGCTGTCAGTGGGCCACTTCAAAGCAGGCTTCAACAAGTGGGCTGGCCGGCCCATAACACAAAACCACTTTTGGGTTGGCCCACATTGCTTGAAACTATAACTTTTGAGATTGGCCTCCATGTGGAGCCCGGTTTGGGCCCTATACCATGTTGGGCCCCACTTGTGGACCATGGTCAGTGGGACGGAAGATTAATTGTCTCACGAAAAATAATCAATTTTACCACATGATTACACGATAATTGGTAATTAAAATCCTAAAAAAGTAACTATTAATTTTATTAATAATAATAATAATATTAATTCATTTAAATTTTCCTTCTTAATTAAGAATATTTACGTTGACTTGTTTTCTAATTTTTTATTGTAAAAAATAAATATTATATATAATAATTATAATGAATTAAATGCTTAATCAATTAATTATTTCAAAATATATATTATTTTTAGTATGAGAAAAAAAAAGGGGGGGGGGGGGGGGGGGGGGGGGGCGGGGCGGGGGAGGAGGAGGTGTCGGAGAAGAATGGTGGGGACAATGATATGAGATTTTGAATGACAAAATTTTGAAAAGACATCATAACCAAGGGTTGAGAATGAGCCACGTGGCAATATCCAAATATGGTGGCCAACATCGCATGATTAAGAACATGGGTGTGTGTTGTACTGATTACGACATGATTCAAAAGTGGTCACGTGGATAAGTCAACAATTCCCCTCATCTATGTGATTATAATATTTTCTAAGTTCACGTATTATTATAATATTAGATTTTTTTATAAAATAAAAAAAATTAAAAATATTCTTATAAATATTTTAATTCATAAGGGAATAAATATTATAAAATAGAGATAGTTCGTAAATATTATATAAGAAAAATAGAGAAATAAGAAAGAATGAGATGACTCGTGATTTAGAGTATGAATATAGGGAGTGTGTAAACATTGAATGTTTCGAAAATTCAATGATTTTATCTAATTTCTTTTTTCATAACATTTATATGTTATAGTGAAATGATTTTCTCTCATCCATGAATGTAAACCTGGTTAATCGGACCGCCCTTCCATTGACACAACAATTTTTCTATCTTCTGATTGAAACAAGAGATGGGGATATATGCCATGTGCAATGCATATGAAGTAAAGATGACATTTCATAAACCAGTTAACTTGTAGCTTGGAAATATCCCATTTAGGATAAAAGCCAAGGTGTAGAAACCCTAAAAGAAATATCCCGTATGGGAAAAAGGCCAAGATGTTGAAACCTAGACAAATACAATGCATCATGGTCATGTACAAGTGGAAAGTGTGAGTTGGACCACCAAATGTCATCCAAAAAATATGATCATATGATGATCGATCATGTTATCGTTTCTTTGTATCTTGCTAATGATCTCAATTTTTTTGTACTTGGGTTGTATCTTGGGAATCATCTCATTTTATTTATTTATTTATTTATTTTAAATCTTATCATATTTTATTTAACCAATCAAACACAATGTAATGTCAATTCTATAGGTTGGCCCAAAAGTTTTAGGCCAAAGCCCAGCCCTACTCATGCCACAGCCCAATACCACCCGGCCCAACCACATTATGGCCAAGTGGGCCAGTTTTTTTTTTAAGTTTTAAGTCCTTTTGAAAATTTGGCCCAGCCTACATTCAATGCAATTTCCATATTTTAAGGGGGGGAAAAACTAAAATAGGATAAAAAGAGGTCTCCCAACCTTTGTGAATGGGTAATGTATAAGAAAATAATTAGTTATTTCAAGTTGCCGATGGGATGCATTTCTTGTTTTTTTAAAATAAAAATTAATAATAACGCTTCTATAAAATACAAGTAATTTTACGATATGTTTGATAGTAATTATAGAAAACATTTTTAATCTATAAAACGAAACTAACGTTAGGAACACACAAACACCCGGTGATCATAAGTCATAACTAATTAAAGAATAACTAAAGAACATAAGGAAGTTACCAATTTTCAGTCTCCAACTATAGCCTTGTTTAGGAGAGCTTCTTAAACGCTAAAAATAACGGTTTTTAAGAGTATTCCAAAAAGTAAGGAGAAATATGCTTTTTCTTTCAAACTTGGTATTGAAAACTCAATTGAATCGAAATAATAATTACTTCTACTTCTTCTATCGGTAAACGGAGAAGTTAAACGCTATCCCAAACAAGGCTTTATGTATCTTTGGCTTCAAAGACGGATCATCTCTAATCAAGCAACAAATAAAACCGGCTTTGCAAGCAGGTATTTCATGGAAAATTATATGCATGAGAATAATCTATAACAACCGCCATAAAAACTTGAGGCCTTCTCTTTCAATTCAGATTGCTAGGAAATAATGAAGTTCTGATATAATTGAATTCATGCAAAAATGTCTTCAGTAAGAAATGATTTGCTGCTATCAGTAGGAGGATCAGATGGGAATTGAAGTTGCTCATAGTTTAGCTGTCTGGATGCTTCATATAAAGCAATGCCAACACTCACAGAGAGATTCAAACATCTAACATAAGTTTCAACCATTGGGATTCGAATTGTACCACCGCCAAGGGCTTCACTCTTGCAGTCAAGCAGAGCTTCAGGTGGTAGCCCACAAGTTTCCGAGCCGAATATGAGCCAATCTCCTTTTCTATAGGAGAAATCCTGAAAGAATATAAAGCAACATGTCTGATTCCTAAAAATGTTCATATATATATGAAATTTGATGATGTGTATCTAGTGAACACACACATGACAGAAAGAAAACCAAGAAAGATGGCAATAAAGAGAAACCCATCATCGTTCTTAGTGTTACACTACATACTTTCAATCAGGAAAAATCCTTCATAATTTTTATTTTTTTTTTTATATCTGTGGATGTCCAGGCCAGCTTACGCGCACCTCGACTAATCCCACAGGGCTCTGAAGTTAACGACCGGGTAAACCTCCAGTAGCCTTGAGGGGACTCGAACTGGTGACCATTGGGGAGCAAACCCAAGACCGGACCAACTGAGCTACCCCTCAGGGTTGGAAAAATCCTTCATAATTGATGAGACAAAAGGGAGGGGCAACTTACAGAATGAATGTTTGTTCCTCTCTTGGTAAATGCCAACAACCGCTTTTCTCCTTCCTGCACCAAAAGGAGAGAACATATAGAATTTAAGGGAAAGCGCTAGGTGGGCTTTCAGAATCCATTATTGAAGATAAGGAAAAACCTGTTGTCTGAAATATTCCCGAAATTCTGCCCACGAGTCATGAACTTTAACAACCACATATCTAGTACAAAAGAGTTAATTGTTGACATAGTCACAACTTTTTTGTTGCAAGTTAGTTCATAACAATTTGAGTACATGGCAGATATCAAATTTAATAAAACAACTGCAGAAACTATAGTTGGAGATCTAGAAGTTTGAATGAGTCACTGACCCTCTGAAGATTAATTATTAAGAATCCTGCATGTCATGTCAAGCCTGACAGGCAAGCATGTGAACCAGCAATTGTATCATAAATTACAAAAACAGATATTCAACTAAAATCAACAAAATGTTTACTCCCAATTACTTGAGTTCGGCTCAACTACATGAATCCTTCTTTTTCAATCTATCTAAATTTCTAAACCATATTTTCTATTGAGCAGACATGTCCATATAAAGAATGCCACTCAATTGCTATGAACCTCAGGGCATTAGGAAATGAAACATAGAAAAAAAAAAAGCTTACCACACCCTTTAAATTCTAATCACAGTTTATGAAAATAACCTATTGTACAAATAGAACAGATTTGCTAGGATACGGCCAATAATCCAACCCAGCACGCTTCAGTTTTGCATCATCCACCTGAAATCCTAATGGCTGGAGGGATATAAAACTTCAACATTGTTAGAAGTAAACCTAATGTAAGCATCTTAAAAGACAAAAGAGAAGGACTAGAGGGGTGACAATAGGCAACTTCTACCTCGATTAGGTGAAGTCCAACAGCTGATGCTGCACATGTTCTGGCAATGGTTCCTGTGTTCCCAGGAATCTGCAAGGAACAAGAAAATCTCAGAGCCAGCCTCAAGAAATTGAAGCTGTTGGCAACCCAAAAGAAAAAGAAAAGTATTGTCACTTGTGGAGTCGCAGAGTTTTAGAATTTACCACATGATTGTTGTGTAAAATTGGAAAAAATAATAAATTAAATTAAGAAGAATTGTGAGAAAGAGGAAGTTACAAAAGTGGGAAAAACGCACAAACTTCATTCTTTAAAAATTTAAGTAATAACCTATTCGATTGTTTACTTCCAATGTACCAAACAGAATTGACAAAGGCATGGACACAAACCCCAACAAATTGGGTACACTAATCACCAAAAATCCAACCAAGTGGCATTTCTAGTTAATATTCTTGTTCTTTTTTACAGTGGTACCATTCCTTTTATCAAATCAGTTGCTTGCATTGTCCAGAGAAGACGTGTTTAACACTACATCCAATGGTTCATGGAGATTTGATGCCTTTTGCCATTATGGACAGGAGACAATCTAAAAGGAGACAAATTAAGTTTAAGGACACAGGTTCCTAATGTGAAAGAAATGTGTCCATGAGGTTGAATGGGACTAGTTATCATCAAGACTCTGAAACTGCTAAGCTATATTGTTTAAGAAATCCATCAACCTGATCTGAAATAAGGATAAGTCCAGCCTCTTTCCTGGAAAATGGAACCCCAAAAAATATAAGATAAACCATTTTCCATCACTTCAAAAAAGTCCAGCTCTCTCATCACAATAGCCTACATGGTATTGCTCCAGAATGGGAGTTTTCCAGGGTTTGTTGCCAACACCATTTCTAAAGCAAACTATGTTACCTACTGTTTCCTTAAAAATTTATAATCACTCATTTTTTTCCCATCATTTCCCCGTTCTTAGATACCAATTTTCTGCTCCATGAAGTGCTACACCAAAAGTCCTAATCTTATCCATGTTCATGTTTCATATTCATCAAAAGATTTGAAATTTCGGACAGATGCACACTGCACACTCATGTAACACACATATAACACATCAACAAAACACTATAACCATCCATAACAATTCTGCTATAACGGGTCTCGATTTCCAGAAAAAACGTATAACCTTTTCCACCCAACACACCTGGTTTCAGATATATAGATGCGCAAATTCTCATAAACACCTAGTCACATCTTCTACAAAAATCATAATTTTGAATACATACATAAACACGCTTAAGCATAAATATAACAACACACTAACAACATACCCTCAAACAATTCTGCTATGAAGGATCTTAATTTCTACTATGTATACGTAAGAGATCATCTGAAAAACATAATTCAGTACCAAAACCCCACTTCAATCACCAATAATATCACTTGCCACTCAGAAAACCCAATTGAAACAAAACCAATTACCAGATTTTCGATATCATTACCTGAGGAGAAACCAAAACCACCTGAAGAAGCCTGTTATTGGAGATTTCAGCAACTCTCTCACCAGCACCATTAGGCAATGAACTGTCACTGCCTCTTTTAGCTGCACCCACAAAAAAGATACAGAAATTAAGCTAAAAAAATGGAAAAATCCCTACTATGAAGAAGGTTATGCGGGTTCAATTCTACGAAAGAGAAAGAAAGCAAAAGGGAGCAAAGAGGAAAATATGGAGTACAGAGAGAGCAAATGGGATAGAAGCGGTTTCTGTGGACTTGGTGGAGGAAAAATGGGCGAAAGAGAGAGACCCTTGTACGGAAATGAAAAGGGGCTATGGCGTTTAGGGTTTTGAGACTGGTGGAATCCATTCCAGGCGTCTGTCTCCGCCGCTGCCGGTGGGTGTGGAGCAGCGGAGGTGGCTGTGGGTTTTGGATTTGAGGTTTCTGTTTTATCCTAATGTTTGAATTAGAAATGACTCCTTATCGTAGACTCTCTCTCTTTCTCCCTCCTTTTTTCCACCTTTTTTATTTTTCCCCTTTTTTTTGTCTTTTTTTTTTTTTAAATAAATTAATATGTTATGTGCATTTTTTAAAATTTTTTGTAGAATTGGTAATTAATTTTTATAATTAGCCTGGAGTAATACGTGTCCACAATCTTTAATTGATTTGTTAAGGACATTCAATCAACCAAATTAATTAAAATCAGAGGTGACAATTTGTGTTGGTGGGTCGTGTTCGTATCATGTCAAAACTTATGTATTCTACAACATGACTCAACCCAAACCCGATAACAAATTTATGACTCGATTGACTTATTTATTAAAAAATAAATGTAAAATGAAGCAAGTTTAAGATAAATAATTGAAAGAAGTAATTAAGTTAATAGTGGGATTACTAGATGGATTAATTTGGGGTTAAATTCATATTATACAAATTGATCCAAAAGTTATTTATTAAACAAGTTTATGCAGATTGAAAAATATTTGACTCAAACTCATTTATATTCAACAAAAACATGTGAAAAAACATATTAAGATCACGTTGTGTCCATGAATCATGTCAAACTGTGTCATCTTATATGAAATATAAAACTTTGGTCATTATATTTTTAATTAGAAGTTTAAGTTATGGTAAAATTATGATTTTTTAGGGATAAAAAAGTTATCACCGGGATGAGTAATATTAGTGTTATTTATACTCAAATAATCAATATTCTTATAAATGTAAGCATTTTTTAAAAAATAAATTATGGCAAAAACGTAATAATATAACTTTTACGTTATAACAATCATCTATTATTATGTGAGAAAATGATTATAGAAAGTGTTTATAGTTTTTTAATATCTTAAAGACAACATTTTTTAAGTGTTATAAAAATTAAAAACACTTCCTAAAATCACTTTTAAATTTATTAACAAATACATCGTCTTTCTGTTGCAAAATAATACAAGTGATTTTTTTAATACTATAAATGATTTAAAATTTTTTTTAAAGTATTTCATAAATTTTGTCAAATACTTATTATTAACTTTTTAACGTAAAAAAAATGTTTTCTAAACTCGTTGTCAAATGAACTCTAAGTAATTTTAAATTTTTTTAAAAGTGTTTTATAAATTTTACTAAACACTTCCGTTTGATAATAAGTCTAAAAGACACGTTTAACCTTTTTGATACTTGAAAATTTTTATATTTCAAGTATTAAAATAGTTAAAAAAACTTTATAAAATCACTATAAAAAAGTAAAAAAAATAAAAACACATTTGATAGTGATCCTATAAAATGTTTATAATTTTTATAATACTTGAAAATAAAAATTTTCAAGAGTTATAAATGCTATAAACATTTTTTAAAATCACAATTAAACGCATTTGAGTGTGTTTGACAATGATTTTAGCAAACCTTTATAATATTTATAATACTTGAATGATAAAAAAAATTAAAGTGCTTGAGAAATATTGGAAATGCTTCCTAAAAATACTATGAAACACACTCAATATTTGTTCAAAAACATTTTTTTTTAATTAATAATGTGTTTGACAGTAATTTTATGAAACGTCTTTAATATTTTTAATACTTAAATGATAAAAATTTTAAAGTGTTAAAAATATTAAAAACACTTTCTATAATCACTATCGAACATACTCTTATAAATATTTATTAAAATTATTATCAAATGAACTTTTAAAATCAAAGCATAATTAATAAAATTAGCTATAAACCTACAATAACATTACAACTATTAACCTTAAAAAACTTTGCTTTATTGATGATGCCATTAAAATTTGCATAATAAAACCCAAAACATTTTAGGAATCACTTTGTCTTGAGATCTTATTTTTCATCCAAAGCAAAATGACATGTCTAAGAATATGTTTAATAGTAATTTTAGAAAACTTTTTTAACTTTAAGCATTTGATAAAATTTGGGAAACGCTTTTAAAAATAAAAAAAATCACTTGTAGTATTAAAAAATCATTTATAGTGTTTTATGAAAAATATTTGATAGACGATTCTCTTAAAAATATTCGTAGAGAAAACACTTTTACTAAAAACACGGTCAAACACGTTTTAATGTTTTATTATTATTCCATGAAGGGGTAAAATGTTATTTAAAAAAGAAGAGGGGCCTTTTAAAATATTATAAATTACTGGTCCAATTTGACTATTTTCATAAAGTTTAGTGGCAAAACTGAAAATTCATCTACGTATAAAATGCCCCACCCAATACACCTAATTCGCCCTTCGCTCCAGCGCGATTCGCGATCTCTGGTTTAGGGTTTCGTCAATTTCTCCGACCAGAAGGTGGAGATTTAAGATCAGGTAACTCTTTTGATACGTGTTTCGCTTCATCGTTTCTTTGTTTGGTTGCCAAGAAACCACTGGAAAATAATTGAAAACCCCGGAATCTCATAGCAGCCGGTGTGAAATTCCGTCCTTTTTTCTCCTGTTATTTTACTAAGGTTTCTCGGGAACCGAACCGGATTAGGGCTCGTGGATGCGGGTAAGTTGGTGTGAATTGGTGGTTTTATATGTTGGGCTCTGGATATTTCTAGGTAATTGATTTCCATTTTGGGGTTTGTTCATGGAGTTAGGTATGCGGTTATTATTATTATTGTTATTTATTTTTTGGGGTTTCAATTCAACTGGTTTCATCTCTTGGCCTTGGCAGATTTTGTACTTGGTTATTGTGTGAAAATTTTTGAAGAATTAAACTTCCTTGAAACCAATATGCCCCTTTATTTTGGTTTTCAAGATAATAGACAATTTATTTATGTATGCCCACTGCAGCCGGGACAAGGTTTTATGGTTACTTGTTATTGAATTTTATTATTTGGATAGCCAGTTGGTTGTTGTTGATACAAACTGGTAGTTTGAAGAAATCAACTTTTAGATGATTGAATTAAGTTTAGGGTTTCGTTGAGTTTTTTCCTTTTGAATTTTTTAGGTTTTAATCCAATTACCTTTGACACTGAATCTGGATGGGGCTGATTTTATCTAGTTGTGGTATGAGAATTTTCCCAGAATTGGATTTTCTAGATATCAATATATTCATTTCTTTTGGGTTTTGCGAAATAGAAACTATCAGCTCAGTTGAGCCCACTGCACTGTCATGTTTCTTTTAAGAACGAAAAAGAAAAAAAAGAATATGTGGGATTTCATTTTCATTTTTCTTTCTTCTATTTTTCCATAGTTCTCTTGGAAGACAATCTAGAGGTGTAGGATTGAGATGGCTAGAAATCTACTTTTGTGTAAAGGATTTGGATTTTTTTCCCTGAGTACATTAAATCTTGCCTAGTGGAAATGCATGTGTATTTTTCCTAAGATGAATTTTAAATATTCTGCAATGATTTGCGGGGTTTAGAATTGAGAGTACTGCTCAAAGGAACATATACTGGACCCCAACACATGTTTAAGAATAACATGTCCTTCCTATAATGATTTTTCTAGAACTGCATGAAACAACATGGGAAAGAAATTTATGGTCCTGATCCTTCGGGGACGTTTCATGCAGAAATTGTGATAGGGTAAGGAACAAGCATTAGATTTTTTCCCACATGTTGATTTTTGAGTGGAAGAAATCATAGTGGGCCAGGACCATGAAATATTTTTGCCCAGAATAATAATTATTGCTTGTGCTGTTCTCCTCGGTCATGGACTGAATTGTCCCGAAGGTGAACAGTGCACAAAGTTTCCTTGAGTTGCATGACTTAATTTACTAAATTAAAATCATGCAGCATTATTGGGAACATTAGGTTGAAAATATCAACTGCCCAAGTCAATTGATACACATGAAAAATGTGGCTCCACACTGTTCTTTCATTATTGATACAAAGTTGAAGAAGATTAATGTGGCCACTTCCAGCTCAGTATTTAAATGCTTTGCTTGTTGAGGCAAATATGTCACTTAGTCAAATACCTGGTTCCATAACCAGTGTTTTCTTTCTGAATGGTTCGAGATTTAATATAACTTTTTGATTCCAATAAGTTATGAGGCACAGTTATGCTACATGGGTGTAGTTTTTGGAATTGGTTTGTTGTGTCAGGGGAGCTGACTGTTGTTTTACTCTCCCCCTTTCAATTGTTTTCCTTGTGCTGTTTTTTTCTTGGTTCATGTAACTAATTGGTCAATAGTGGTTTTCCTCTCATAGGAGGCATCAAAGCATTAGAATATTTGTACTGGCAGTTATGTTCAGCCTGTACGTACAGTAGTTTTGTTCTGAAAATATTGTAGGAGATGCAATTATTTTATTTTGAAGAAATGTCTGTTCAGTAAATGGTATAACTTGCGCCTTTCTTGGATGAATTAAAGTCTCCCCAATGTTTGTTTTCTTGCTTTTTCCAATTTAAACTTTTTTGATGAGTTTTATAGCTGTTATTTTCATTGACATATGCTTCGTTGTATTAAATTAATAATGTCTATATATTTACTCTTCTAATGCTCGCAAATTAACATAAAAATTTTCTAGAACTAGATTAATGAGACCACCATTTTTTCCTGCTCATTAGCTGTTAAAATTAACATATATTAACTTTCAATTAAAATTGTGTTACTTTAATGCATGCTAGTTTATCCTCTTTTCTGATTTTGAGAATTAAGGAATGCTAATTAATCAAAGTCACAGAGATCAAACGTATAGTTCCATTTCAATGTCTAAATAGCTTGTAAGATTGCTTGTCAGACAGTGGATTTCCGTAAGCAGCCTAAACGCGCTTGGGTTTACAATGGAGAAAGGAGCGGCTCCTAGCCTATTCGTTAATGATGGTTCATTTATGGAGAGATTCAAACAGCTTCAGCAAGAGAACGAGAAGGAGAAGGGGAAGGGTGCCAAATTGGAGGAGCCTAAACAGCGCATGGTTGTGCCAGCAACCTCAACTCCTAATTCAATCCCTAGTAAAACCAACAATGTATCTAAGACTAATGGCACCCGCAAAACTCCCCTGGCTGCACCAAATGGCAAGCTTGCCTTCAGCTTGAAACAAAAGTCAAAGCTTGTGCCACCTCCTGTTAAGTTAGGTGCAGATGAGGATGAAGAAGAAACCGATGCTGGAAATTTGTCCAGTGATGCACCAATGAAACGACAGAAGTTGGGTCAAAAAGATTCCTCTGAGCATCCATCACCACAAGTAGATGTTGGTAATTACTGCCTATATGAATATCCTTTATCTGGTTGGGTTGGAACAGAAGGGTTGTGCAGGTCTTTTGGTTCTCTCTTTGAGCCACAAAACTGGAAGAGAGATTCCCAATTTAAACATCCATGTTCATTGTATCAATAGCACTTTTCTACTGCTGTTGGAGTATATATAGTTTCCCTACACACCTCATCTCATGCACATATGATACAAATACGAATAAATCTATAGGTACATGCTGCAATAGTTAAATTTTTTTTTTTTCAGCCTTGTATCTTTTACAGTTAGGCTCACACCTAGTAGCATCACATGATCATGTTTTCCATGCAAATTACTTTACCTTGCATGGTTGGATTGGCTTTGTACTAGGGTTCTTTTAAAACCGATAAAGTCAGATTCAAGATCTTTGCCATATATTCTTTTACTTACTTTTTCCTTGACTGATGTTCTTGTCAATTGTTTTTACATCTTTTAGTTTAAGTTAATGTAAGATTTTATTGGACTGAAGACTATTACCCTTAATATCTGGTTGTTGCTTGGTCATTGTTACATCTCAACTACCATGCTTGCATTTATTCACTTTAAAATTGCCCTCTTTCTTCAAGAGGAGAAGGCTGTTCCATTGCCTATATTGTAGGCCTCATTGGACATAAGTTGTCCTATTTATCTCATGGATTGTTATTGAACATGTATTTTTTTACTTTAGTTACAAATAATTGGTTGGCTCAGACACAAAATACCTTAGGAGCTGCCCTGGCAGTTATAGAGTGTTAACCCTGGGTTATAGTAGTTCTAATAGTCTGAGGCAATTCCTTGTTAAAACGGTCTCTCTTCTCCTTTATAAAACAGTTTCTCCTGTCATGGAAACAAAAGTTTGTTCTCTTCATTAAGGACACTGTTATTCAGGAACTCCTCTAGGTCTATATCTTCTCTACTCTTGAACTGGTGGATAAAGAGAACAAAACATTCTTGAATTTTCCATCTCATGAATGCAGCTTATTCCTTAAGTCCCTATCAACATTGGTGGGAAGAGATGTTCAATGAAAGATTTGGAAAATGTGGCACGCCTGCTACAAGAGTTATTTGCATTCCCTTGTTCATGCTCTCGGTATTAATCAGTTCTTTAAGTGACATGCAGCACCACCTTCCCCAAGTGATCCTGCAGTGAAGAAAGTTGCAGACAAACTTGCGAGTTTTGTGGCAAAAAATGGAAGACAATTTGAAGATGTTACTCGTCAAAGAAATCCTGGAGATACCCCTTTTAAGTATGTTTTGTCTTGCCAAGTTATTTTTAATTATCACATGCTTTCTTGATTTCTACCTGTCACAGTAGGTTCCTACTTGCCTGGGTAATTTTTGAAATGCATAAGAACCTGTGTCTCCCTTGTTTCGAACTGGTGGACCATCAGTATCCACAAGTTCATTTCATAAAAGTTTTCTGATGTTTTCCAGCTTCTTCACATGTGATTATTACTATATGCAACTTGTCACTCTTGCCCCTGCTCTCTCTCTCTCTCTATATCAACTCTTGGTTCTAAACATTTGTGTAAGCTTGGGATACATAATTTTTTGCCTGAAGTCTCCATATTTTAGCATTTTTTCGTTAAAAAACCTTTTTGGCTTGGGAAGGAGGGCTGTCCTTTTATGATTATGAGAGGGAATGAGAACTGTATTAGGACTTTGGGAGATTGAAAGTGAAAATTTTAATGTTATTTAATGTGGAGACTCTGTAAAATGTTAATTAATCTGGAATGTTAGCATGTTGTGTTTCAATTGCTGGTTTCAATTTTCACATGAAAATTCTGTACCAAAGCTGCTTGATTTTCATTCTCTTTTTTTCTTTTTTGTTTTTTGGGAGGTGAACTTAAGTGGAAGTTTCTATATGGTCATATAGATTTGTAGTTCCTCTTAGACCCAATGCCATATAATTTCTGTCTTTTGATTGATAGTTTTTGTACCTTAAAAAAGGATATGGGCATTACAATTCCCATTGACATTAGGGTTTTTGTTGGTTTTTCCCTATGAAACTTCTATTGTGTTATCTTAATTATATATATTTGGTGTTTGTTCTTATTTACAGATTTTTATTCGATGAGGGATGCGCAGATTACAAATACTATGAATATCGGCTTGCTGAAGAGGAAAAGACTCTTTCACAGACTAGGGATTCCCAGACATCACAGAGTGGTGGTACTTCCATCTCTTCATTTTATGTTACCCTAGTCTGAAACTACTTTTTGGTGATACTCATCCATGTGAGTTTCAAATATTGATTTGGAGGGGAAATAACCACAACCATTTTTGTGAACATTAATGTTTGTTCTGTATGTATCACACCAGCAGAAATAAGTGTTGAGAAAAGTGAGATAGATGCTAAAACATACATCTTAGATCAAAATAGTTTTGAGATGCCATGCACCCTAATCAAAATGACTCTACAATGGTCATATGTTAAATAGTGAGCTGGAGGACACTATCAATATCTGAAAATTAAAGTGTAAAGTGAAGCGATAATTTACTAATTGTATTTGAATTTTAGAAGTTGTTAATTACTATGGGATGGTTCCTGGAATTGTATATGAGGTTTTAATTGTGATTATCCTTCACATGCTATATTGTTTTTTGTTCAAGTTTGGCAATGGTCCTTTTTGTTTTAATTGGAGTTTCCCTTGTTGCCCTAATTATTTTTTAATTTTGATCTTGAATCTGCTTCTCCAGAGTTTTGTTAATGTTTGTAACTGGTTTTACAGATGGATGTGTTCATGATGTCATTTCTATCTATTTATTTTTGAGCTCTTGAAACCATGACATGTTTGAATTTACTATTTCTGATAAGATTCAAAACTTTTGGAGTGTCTCACTTCCAGGCCCTCATTTCTTGATTTGTTGTTCACATTTTTAGTACAGTAGCTGGTCCTGCAAAGCTAATTGAAGAATTATCCTTTTTGTTTGGTTATGAAAAAGTTGACAATTATTGATGTTTTTGTTCTCTCTTGTTTCCTCTTTTCTTTACCTATCTAAAAAATGTTTTTGTTCTCTCTTTTCCTATTTTTAGAATAAAAAAGTTATTTATGGGCCTCTATTGTATAGGTGGTACAAGCACGTCAGCTCCTAAATCAACTAGTGGTTCTCAAAGGTCAGTTCAGCAGCGATCTAATTATCAAATCCCAACCTCAGCTTTATATGAAGCCACTGAGGACACTAGGGCTTCGGGTAGTTCTGTTCAAGCAGCATTGGCTGGAAGAGCTGGTTATGGTATGTACCGATATTTTCGTGTTTGTTTTCCATTGGTGAAAGTTTGTTCTGTTGACAATCTAGGTTGCGTAGTTATGGTCATGTTTTAGGTGTCTTTATCGGTATTGGTTGACACATAATTCACACAAGCCAAAATTTTAGGAAATCACAACGTTTGAAAATATTGGAAACCCCACATTTGTGCTTGTTTTGAGACATTTGTAGGTTCTCTTCTAGAATCTTTGTCCTAGAGGACATCTAAGCAATTTTTTTCTTCTTATTTATTTGTTTATTTTTACTACATATGTTAGGTAATGAAGTTACCGTGGCCAAATGGGTCCATTAAACCATAATCTCATTGGCTTAAATTAGCATTGATTTAGCACTTGTTTTCCCTTGATCTATTTTATTTCTCTTTTGCTTTTTATTTTTATTTTTACCTTTATTTATTTATTTTCTTTGCTTGGTGTGGGTGGGGGGTTGGGGAAGGGTTGAGAACTGAATTTCAGAAGCCTTAAAGTGTGTCTCTTGAAATTAAGAGAAATGAATTTGGAAAAAATGACTTTGCTTCTTTCCTCCTTATAAGGGACTCCTTTCTGTTTGTTTTAGAGCCAAGAGTTCATAGACATTTCTTAAAATAGATAATTTAAGTTGTGGCTTTCTTTTGACCTTATATCATCACATAGACTTGTTATATTTGTAATTTTGTCTATAATATCTTACAGGTGTTATATTTCCATATTTTGCATGTCAGTAATCATAATAATATTTCAATTAAATGATGGATATACTTTCAGTCACTTGGCACTTGGTTGTGTATATTGTTATTATGTATGCTTCTGCTTGTAGGTGAATCTAGTGCACCAACAGGTGCAGATCCTATAGCAATGATGGAGTTTTACATGAAGAAAGCGGCGCAGGAAGAGAGGAGGAGGCAGCCTAAGCAGTCAAAAGATGAAATGCCTCCGCCTGCTTCTCTTCAAAGTTTGTATCTGTTCGTTAAATTATATGTCCCCTTGGGATACTAGAAACATTTTTTTTTTTGCCTTTACCAGGCCCAAAACATAAACAATTTAACTCTTCAACCTGCCCTTGTATGGCATATTTTCTCAAATTTTTGGCTCCAGCTCCTGGGAAGAAAGGTCATCACATGGGTGACTATATCCCTCAAGAAGAGCTTGAAAAGTTCTTGTCTACCTGCAATGATGCGGCTGCGCAGAAAGCTGCTAGAGAGGCTGCAGAAAGGGCAAAAATCCAGGCTGACAATGTTGGGCATAAACTCCTGTCTAAAATGGGTTGGAAAGAAGGTTCTACACCCTCTCCACTCTCTCTCTCTCTCTCTCTCACTCGATTGCTCGTACAAATATGATTCCTGTTGTTTGGGAAATTGTGATTGACCTTTTAGTTGGTTGATAATATATAGATATTTGAATATGCTGCTAGTTTGTCATTTCTGGTTTGTCATTTCTGGATTGCAGGTGAGGGTTTGGGGAGCTCTAGAAATGGTATTGCAGATCCAATCATGGCTGGAAATGTGAAGTTGGACAACTTGGGGGTTGGTGCTCAACAGCCTGGTGAGGTAACTGCTGATGATGACATATATGAACAGTACAAGAAGCGGATGATGCTTGGTTATCGTTACAGACCAAACCCTCTGGTATAACCTATACTCCATGACCTTTTCTCCATCCATCTGTTTTTGTTGTTGTGGCGATTTATCAACTAAATTTTGATATTTGGAAGCCTGAGCTTGTGTTTGTTTAGTTAATAAAGGTTACCTATATTTGCTTTTTTATAAATTTTAATCTTGCTTTCTTGGTCTCTTTTACAGAACAATCCCCGAAAGGCATACTACTGAGGAACTTTCTTTTGTAAGCAATTTACTTCTCAGGATTGAACTAAAGAAATAAGTTGAAGTGAAACTACTCGTTATATATGGGAAAAAGGAAAAATGGATTGGTATCGCATGAATGAGTGGAGCAAGTTTATCTGGAGCTTTTGTTTTTGTTGTTTTTTTTTCCTTTTTCTTTTTTAATGTGAATTCAGTGTTTATTAGCAAATTATTTAGAGGACTGTCTTTTAAGGGTACCTTTCCTTTTTTTGGTAATCTTGTTCCTTGTGTGATTGGAATTTCATTGTACCTGCTTGATTAGTATATTTTTTTAAGTTAGTCAGATCTCATAATAAAAAAACATGTACTTTGAAATTGTGGAAGTTGTTTCCAATAGTAAGGGTATGAAGCAAAAAGCCTAAAATGTTAAAAAAAAAAAAAAAAAAAAAAAATATTTCTCATGTCTGAGCACATGGCCTAGAAAATCATAGTCCATACATTGGGCTTTCCTGGTGCATGCACTGCTTCACACCTTATTCTACTACCTTTGGACCCAACTAACTCCATTGAATCTGGTCTCTCAAATTGACATCAACGAGGAAGTTCCAGGATTAGATGCAATTAGGGCAGCACAGACCTTTTAATAAACATACTGATAAAACTAGACATGGTCATGGATTTTTGGTCTAAAGGTGTCTAGGCCTTTCTTCTTTAGGTTTGTGAAGTGGCTAGGAACTGGATATGGCAGAATTGATGTTAGTGGGTACCTTTCTCTTGGAATGGGTTAAGCTTTACATAGACCATCAATCAGTGTCTGTGAGAGGCTTTGTAGATTGTTTGTGCTTGGAAGTTCAGAGAGGGAGGTTGTTTTTTGTTTTTTCTTTCCTTGTTTTGCCTTTTGGCACATGTTGTATAAGTTGTGTGTACTTTGTTGTGCTCCTTTTAAGGCACTATTAATATATTCTCTTTTATTGCCTGTCAATAAAAAAAAAAAGTATTTGTGCTTTATTTATATCTTTGCATCCTCCATAATGTACAAAGGGATCCCCCATCACATGCAGCCTGCGTTCTCATTTATGGTCTACAGACTAAATCAAGCCAAGTTTGGGAACTCTGTCAGTCTGGTGAAGAAACCCTGTTACAGATTTGATTAGATGAGGTTTGCTAGAGGACCTGATGAGCCAAATTAGTTTTCTTTGCTCCAATAGTTAATAATATATGTAGTTATTGGAGCTCACAGGATTTATCACAGACGATGGTGCAACTGGATTTACCTAATTGGGAAAATTCTTAAAAAAGAGTGGTGTGAGAGAGCAAACTTATTATTATTTTTGATAGTTAAAATAAGCAAATATATTAAAAGCTCGGGAAGGGCATGCAAAGTATGTGTGTGAATGAAGTTAATGAGGTTAAGTACATTAGGATGCAAGCTTTTCTGTTGATTAATTTACTAGGCTAGCTTTGTGCATATTTCTCAGTATACATCACGATTATTTAGTTACATTTACTCCCATAAGTGGAGAATCAAGTAGGTAACCTTCAAGCTGACCCAGTTAGTGTGGAATTGGATCTGATTATTTTATTTAGTCTGGTCACCAGAAGCAGAAGCTGAGTCATAATTGTAATGTTCCTAATAACTTCTATGACTTGGGCAGGTAAGGCTCTCCATTTCTTTTGATTCTATCTTCTTTGTGACATTGCTTATTCAATTCTAAGGCCCCATACCTGTTCTGTCGTGCTACACTCAATTATAACAACTGATAGGAATAGAATTGGATGTCAGCCACCTAAAGGCCTGACCTTGATCTTCTATTTGGTGTTATTTTAAAAATTAGATCCTGAAAATCATATTTGATAACCTTCCTTGCTGTTATGCTTGCAGTGCAGAATGTAGATAGCATGTAGATTGTGATTCTAAATTCTAGTATAATGATAAAAATGCTTTCCTGGCATTTTTTTATATTCCCTGGCATCACACCCTACCTGAACATCTAGACGTGTCCAAGGGCACATAGCTGTGGTCCCAAGTAGTTCACTTCACTAATTCGAGCCGAATTAGGTGCAGAAAATGGCCCTAGTAAATGCCTCCACTTATGAGTTCTTTTGACAATACGCACTTTATCTTCTCAGCTTCAATATTCCGAGTTTCCTTCTATGGTAGCTAAAGAAAGGAAAGATTGGTATTCAACCTGTGAATTCTTATCACAATACTGACAAAACAAGAATCTAAGTACTGGATGCTACCCTTACCAAATTCCATATCCAAAGAAACAGTCTCCCATAGGAGAGTGATTCTTCTCATAGGGGAACTCTTGTGCCTTCAAGACACACACTTCACCTTTTCTTTTACAAGGAACTATTAGTTATGCTTAAAAGTCAAGTTTTCAGGAAACCATCGAACCAAATACGCCTTTACGTGTCCTTGTTTCCCTCCACAGAAACAGCTCAACTTTATTAGACTTTGAATGTGAAAGCTGTCTTTTTATGACTCACTTGTCTTTTACCTTTTGTTGCAAGTGAAGATTCCTAGAGCATGGATATTATCCTATCAAATGTTTGTGTAATTTGCAGAAAGCTCTCATTCTTTCATCCTTTTTTTCTCTAGTTTAAGAGTCTGTTTGGTTGGGATAACTTTTAACTCCTGTGTTTAGCAGTAGAAGAAGTGGAAGCAAGAGTTTAACTTTGTATAAACACCCTTAAAACATGTGTTTAACTTTCAATGCTATAGACGTTAATGTTTAGGTAAGATTCAAGTTCTTTTCATGGGGCTTGAGTACCCTAACAGTATTGATTAATTGAGAACCAAAACAGGATCTAGCATCTAGTATTTTGTGTGAATATAGGATAGGATGCATCATACATTGAGAAGGATGTAACATTAAAAGTTACAACTTACAAGTAGGTTGGACAATAGCTTTTATAGAGTGGCATCGATGCATATAACATGGAATAAACTTAAAAGCTTCTTCCTTCTCTGAGAACAGAGGGAAAAAATTCCCAATACTGAAAACTATGCTTTCCTGTATGTGGGGGTTCTGGGAATGGTACATGGTATATATCTAACTTGTCAATGGGAATATCATTCATCTTTGATTCTAGTCTGCTTACTCATTAGAAAGTTGTTTGTTTAAAAATAAGGAGGAAGAAAAGAATATCTTTTTGATGAAATTTAGTAGCACCAATATTTAGGCATTTATTTTAGCTGGTGGTAAAGCAAACCTCGGGTGATATGGACTCATCCTTCTATGAAGTATCTGTCACTTTTATCTTGCATAACCTATACATTAGAATCACGGATCTGTCCTTTTTATCTTACGTCACTGCATGCATAAAAATTGGGCCTTTTTTATTCATTGTGAGGGATCACTTGGCTGGGCGAACAGCCTAACACCACCCTTTTTCAAGGTCAGGGCATTTTGATTTGGACGAAGAGTTGTCCCACTCCCATCCACTAGGGCGAATTCCCATAGGAGTGCCTCAGCTGGACTTTTAGCTGTACTAGCACAAGAAATTATATAGAAAATCACTGAACCAGATGAAATTTGAGAGGGGCTTTTTGTTGAATTAAGCTTGGTGAATTGATATTCATAGATTTGTATGATTAAGAAAAATTCTATGGACCGTCTTATTATTGTACTAAACATTTAATCTGGGTTTTCAATTAAATCTATTTTATAATATGTATGCCCATAATTGTAAGTTTATTACTTAATGTACAGAAGATTCAAGATGCCCAGAGAGAGGAGCATGTCCAGTCAAGCTCTTATCTAAGTAAACAGTTATCATAGGATCCGAGGAGCATGTCCACTCAAGCTCTATCTAATTAAAAAAGTTAATCATAGGATTCGAGGACCATGTCCACTCAAGCTCTATATAATTAAACAGTTATCATAGGATTCCAAAAACAAATGCTACCCAACAGCCCCTACTTTTTTGGACAGTCCTTATAAAATAGGGCACTCAAGCCCCATAAATTTACCCAATAATTGAGGGGAGTGTCCTCTTCATAAAGATTTTGTGCCCTAGTTAGTGGCCAAAACATGTCCTCATCTATTACCACACACACACAAAAAATAAAAAAGAAAAAGAAAAAGAACATAAAAGAAAAGAAAAAAAAATGCTTGAAAGATATGAGAACAATTGGGTTATTCTATCTTGATCTAGACAATAGATTCCTTGAGCTACAAATTTGGCTTTTTTTCCACACAAAAAAAGAGAAAGAATAAAGCTCTTATTGGATTCTATAATCTTAATGTGTGTGTGGGGAGAGATTCCCATTAGCACAATAATTCTATTTTCTTAAGCATTGAGAGGATTATTATTGAGGGAACAAGTTTGTGGGGAATGTGCCCCAATAATTAGGGCACAAAAGACCAAGCATTAGGTGGGTGTTACCTGTTGGTGGGTACCCAAACACATTCAACTACCTTCTAAAAGGCAAGTTCTTGGTTGGAGGGCACTTTTAAAATTTGCTTTTTGGATGGTTGTGGGCTTGGCTCTCTTCACTGAGACAACTTCCTAGTGTTATTTTATGCTATTTTATTAATGCTTTTTATTACAATATGTTATTCCTAATTTTTATGTTTCTATCATAATCAAGCTTAAACTTTATCTAGGTCCCATTTTTAGCTAGAAATTTGAATTGAAGTGCAAGTTATAATTTTTAAAACACAAATTTTGTATTAAAGATTTTTATCGAATATAAAATATTTTCTTGCATAAATCTAAGTAAGGAATAATATTTTCTTGATTTTTCATTAATTTTTGTAATTATTAGTTTTTTAACAAGTATATAAACTGTTATTAAGGTTTTTAAAAAACTTTTGATTTATCAGAAGTCAATATCTAAGTATACAAATATCACTCGTGTGTGGATCACTTAAATGTTATAAAATGTTTTAACTTATTTTCACTCAATATCAACCAATTTTTAGACGAAATGGTCAAAATTCGATTTATAACTGGTATGGGAGTAAAAAGTTAAGACTTTCTTTTATGAGAACCCTATTTTGGGATAGGGATAGGTGTGATATCAACCCTAGATGTATATATATATATATATATATTTTTAAATTTACACCTTTTAATAAAAGATCATATAAAGGAATAATTTCCTTTTAGTTTCATATCTTCTTTAAGAAATGCTTATTAAAAGTTCAATTACATTGCCTAAACTTTAGTTTTAATTTGATAATACATTTTATCTTCTCTTTTTAATTATAAAAAAAAAAATTAAAAAACTATTACGTTATGTTAGAGTTCGATGATGTGAATTCTATTTGGTTTAACCCAAAAAGCTCATGATGTGATATATGTGGTGAAACTATAATATGATATATATTTATACAGTTATGATGATTATATTTCTATTATAACTATTTACAACTCTTCCATTTTATACTAATTTTTTTATATAGTGGATGTCATTATCTTATATCCGGAATTTTTTTTGTTTAGTTTTTCACGTAAATCTATATATTTTTATTCTATTTTTAAATTTTATTTTTTATTACCTCTTCTCGTTATTGTGTAACATATTATTAAATTATTTTGGTTAGTTATTAAGCCTCACATGCAATACTATAGCCGATTAAATGCTTTGAATGAATAAAGCTTGACAATGACATCGATAGTCAAGGAATTTATTGATTATTTTAATACTCTGATGGGAGTTGATAGGTTTCATAAATTACAATTTCCAATCAAATGTGGCAAACAACACTAATAAAATTTTGTGATTAAGTTTATAATTAGGAAAAATCTAAATTATTCAATCGACACTTACCGAATATTAAATACGAGTCATTCAAAGTGTATAGTAAAATGCGAACCTTCATTTTATAAACATATGAAATTTGAGTTTTTATAAACATATGAAATTTGAGTAGTGTAAAATATATATATATATATATATATATATATATATATATATATATATATATATATATATATTATGATGTAAAATAATGAAACCAAGATATAAATAAATTAGACTAAAATATAAAATAATAGGATTTGAATTGTACCAAACCAATCAAGTCGTGCGTTTTCCTATAAAAAAAAGTACTCTTCGATAATATAGTCGGGTCCTTATAATTATGAAATAAATCATGATTTTTTTTAGGAGATATTTTCCCATCCAAGGTACGGATTTTTAATGACATGAATCACATGATAATATAATTAAGAATTTTATTGGGATTTTTTTTTTTGTTTGTGCTTTTATTAGAGGGAAAATAGAGGTAAAAAGTGGAAAATGAAGGAAAATAAATAATAGATTTAAACTTAATAAATTCTTTTAATATGTTTCTTTAAACCCATTTCACTTATTTTCCTAGATTATATAAAAATTAAATAATTTTAAAATATATAAAATTTTAACTAATTTTAATTATATTTGATTTTTTTTTTGTATTTTTCATAATGAAATTAAAATATAAAAAAATAGTTTTCCTTAACATTTTTTTTAGTACTTTTTGGGAATCAAACAAAACTTTAAAGAAATAAGGAAGAAATGTGAAAAACTTTTTGTATCGAAAACTATTCAAAAGAAAAAAAAACTTGAAATATACTTAGTTAAGAGTAGATTTGTTATTATCTTGATATTGTACTTCTTTGATTTGTTTTGTGTTTTGTGTTAAACGATCGACGGAGAGATCAAATATGAATGTGAGAGATCAAATAATTTAGAATTAAAAGAAAGACAAGTATGATATTATCAAAGTTTTATTAAAGTCTAGAACTTTTGCATATAAAATACGTCTTTTATAAAAAATTACCTTATCATTGCTTTCATATTAAAAGTCATAAACATTTTAATCAAAACTTCCCAACCATTTCATATTTGATGTAAAAATAAGCTTTTGGCTTTTCAAATGTCAATTCAAATTTAAGCGACAATACAAGTCTTTATGATTTGTATCAGTCTTGATTGTTATATCAAGATTCACTCACGCGCAATGATATTAGTTTAAAAATCTTATAATTAATATCACGAGCTCATGCATGAGTCAAATCTTATAAATGAGAGACGTCTAATCAAATATTGAGGATCGGTTATATTCACATGATCTTATAGGAGTTAAACCTAATTAATGATAATATCTCATCAAACACAACTTGTATTTTAAATATATGAATTTGAAAAGTTGTAATCAAATTCCTTTAAATGATTGTACAACATAGTATGAACAAAAAACTTTTAGAACTCTTGGTAGGTATGATATTGAAGGTATTAATGTGATCAAAATATGAAAAATAAAAATAAAATTGACTTAGTCATATTCTTTTAACATCCCATGCATTAAATATAAAGAATAAATAAAAGTAAAAAATAAAATAAAAAATCATACCATAATTTTTATTAAAAATAATTTGTATTATAATGAGTGTACAAAAAGAAGTTGGTTGAGAGAAGTTATATAGAGCTTGTAGAAAAGGAAAATGATATACTTAGAAAAAGGAGTCAAAGCATTTCAATGGCCCATCCATTTTTCTTATGTCTTATCCAGTGAACTGTGGTTCTTGTACAAGAAATTGATTCCCCAATGGAAGAGACAACAAAAAGATGGCTGTCAAGAAAGTGATTTGTTGCCTAAGGGACAGGGCACTTTGAAAATGATATGTGGGTTTTTGAGAAACCATGCTCTTAGACCCATGGTTTTTTTTGGAGTTGTTTCTTTTTTTTCCAAGTTCAAAGAACATGGCTCAATTGACTTGGGTTCATCTTGGATTTGAGAAAAACAATTGAAATTCTTTAAAATAATTTAAAAAAATTATTAATTGTGTGGCTTATATTTTTTTGTCATTATTTTAATTAAATTAGCTTGATGTGGGCATGAATGTTTTGACTTTGATGACTTTTTAGATGAAAGATTAGTTTCACACTCATCTCAAAATAACCTACTTTCTTCTTTTATTGACTTTATTTTTTATGATTTTGAAATTATTATTATTATTATTATTATTATTATTATGAGAAATATACTGATAAAATTATTAATTGTGTCGAATTTCTTTCACATTAATTTAAATAGACACAAAAATTTAAACAGTTTGACATTGACACATATACTTCTTAATCTTTCACATATGAAAGATTAGGGGTGTATTTGTTTGACAAATTTATATATTTTTTCTTTGTTAGGTGAAATTCATTGAAGACGACTTTTTTTTTATATTTTTATTTTTATTTTTAAATGAAAATGATATTCTCATCTAATCAACCATCTATATTATTTTTATAGTGAGATATTCTAAAAAGTTAACAATATTTGTAAAATAAGATGATTTAGGGTTTACTTACCCTAAATATTTTGTAAAATATTTTCTTTGAAGATAAGAGTTGACTTTTGTGCCAAAGTCAAATAATGGAATGGTTTAGGTGGATTAATATTATAAAAGATTAATAAAGCATCATACCATAGGCGTGGGGTTTACTTTATGTATTAAGCTTAAAAGTAACATACAATGCTTTCATGATTAGCTGCCATTGATTAGCTTAATATGTGTGAATTATTAGACTTTTTTCATTTTTTATTTTTTCATAGCTAAGATTATTTGTTTGGCTTGATTAAGAATCCTAGATTTAATATTTAAAAAAAAAAAAATTAAACACATTAATTATTTATATTTTTAACATTTTTAATTGAATCATTTGGAGTCACATTCTCTTAATAAAAGTTTCTAATGTCATTGACTTGGGTTGAGTCGAATTGAATTATTAGAATTCATTTAACAATGATTTTAGTAAGCGTTTTTAACTTAAAAAGTGCTTTTGAAAAAAATTAGGTGTTTGACAAAATTTAGGAAATACTTTTAAAATTTTGAAAAATCACTTATAGGGTTTTCTAGAGAAACACTTATAGAGAAAACACTTTTACTAAAAATGCTTTAAGTAGAACTACTGCCAATCACATTCTTAATTAATACATTAAAATAAATACAAATACAAAAGGTAAAGTAAGAAAATAATAGTTAAAATTTTGTTGTAGACTTATTGTCAAAGAAAATTGATTTTTGAACAATAATTTAAATAATTTTTGATCATTTATTTAATTTTTTTTTAGAAGTAATTAAAATGAGTTAGGTTGTACTTATCTATATTTTGAATAATAAAATTAACATTTTGTAATTTTAATTGAGAAATTAATGATAGTTCAACATTCAATTTAGAACAAAATCGTGAAAACCAATGAGTATTCGAGTATGAACACCTTTTTCAAAATCAAGTTTTGTTTAATTCATGAGTTATAATCATATCTTTAGAAATGGATTTATGGAATGTAAGGTTATGTTTGTTCTCGAAAAATTCTAAGAAATGAAAAAAATATTAAGGAAAATGGTTTTTTCATATTTGGTGTTGATATGAAAAATACAAAAGAAAATTAAATATAATTAAAATTTTATGTATTTTAAAATTATTTATATATTGTTATAATGGAAATAAATAAGTGAAATGAGTTTGAAGAAACATATAAAAATAATTTATTAAATTTAAATTTATTTTTTATTTTTCTTATACTTTTCCTTTCCAAGTTTTTTTTTTTTTTTTTGCATTTTCTTTCAAATTTTTCAATAACCAAACATAGCCTAAGGAAATGGAAGATATTCATTTTAATATTTAAATAATCTTATGGAATATGATGGATGTGAGATTTTTATTTTAACTTTTGGTTGGAGTGAAAATTTCAAATTTTGATTATTTTTTATTTATTATTTTAACATTTAGTTGTTGTATAAATTGTCTTATAATTAATACAAATTTAAAAATGATCCTTTAAATTATATTTATAAATAAAGAAAACAACATTAATAGATTGTCCTTTTTTAAATTATGCCCTAATAATGCTACAACAAATATTAAAACTAAAATGAGTAAGAGTTTAATTTCCTTTATTTTAGGAACTATTTCACACTAAGTAATTTAGATTTAAAAAACTGTGGTTCCCAAACAAGCTAATGTCCAAAGTAGAACTACATTAAACAAAGATGCCCTAACTAGTATGCAAAAATCATAATTAACCATTCTACTAGATAATCTAGTATCCTTATGCATGAAGATAATCAATTCGGTCATTATGGTCGAGTTCTATTATGGATTTCTGACCACATTCTTCATAGGGCCCTCTTATCTCTTCCTTCTTCGAGCTCAGGTTATAGAATAAGGAGAAGAAGGAATCGAGAAGAAGGTATCAATAATAACTGGTTTTATTACGGGACAACTTATGATGTTTATATCGATCTATTATGCGCCTCTGCATCTAGCATTAGGTAGACCTCATATAATAACCATCCTAACTCTACCGTATCTTTAGGTTCATTTCTTTTGAAACAATCAACCTCATATAATAACTGTCCTAACTCTGCCGTATCTTTTGGTTCATTTCTTTTTAAACAATCACGAACACTCTCTATCTATTCCAATCGATTAGAAGTAGATTACAATAAAGAAAGAATCATTATCTTATCAATAGAAAGCAACATTACAACATTGAAAGTAGAAAAATGAGTATCATATTTATGTACTAAAGAACTGATATGAGAAAGAAATAGTGAAATTGTTGTTTACCATTAAATGTCATTTATAAATCGGAATAACCAACAAATCAACAAAGAGTTACAAGTTGAATTCCATAGTAAAAAATAGTACATGTGATGATAATTGTAATGATATGATCGTACTAACTAAATATATTTTCATGTCAAAAAAGTTTTCTTAACCCACTTGAGCATGACAAAACAAGATATATGAAATAGACGATACTTTTATAATGAACCAGTCTTTTTACTAAGTATTTAATTGACATTTCAATTGAAAACCATGTTTATATGTACACATAAGGCTATTATACAAAATATAGATACCCTAAATCAAACGCTAATTCATCATGACTATGTTAATGAATATTGTTGGAGATTACAGTCTAATAGTAGCATGTATATTAAAATGTAGGTGGGGAAGTAATGGTAGGATACTATTTATTAATAAGTGCTATTTATGAATCATAATAACTTTTAAAAGCAAATATAAATCATGATTAGTTGAACTTCATTGACAAAAACATAATATATAGGCATCATTATATAAGCATTTTAGCAATAATAATCATAATATCCAATTTTTGTGTCAAAACTTTCTTGTACGCTGCTCAAACGGTCTCTTTAATTTACTAGTATAATACAACTTTTAATTTAGAGATCCTGTAAAAAAAAGGTTAATATAACAAAACCGAACCTAATTTTAATCAATAGATATCTTAATAATGATTGAAAAAGTTGAAAAAAAACCCCTAAAGGCACATTCACAAAAAACTTGTTTTGAATATAGATGCCATACATGGTATGCAAAAGATATGTACATTAAATAGCATGTGAAATCTTTGACATTAATGTTGTTCATTGCGATCCATACTCTTTTCATTTTTTCATTTATAGCAAAGAATCCTAATGTCCAAGCACATAGTGGCTTGTTTTAGCGCAAAAGTTACCCTCAATAGCAAGCAAACTCAGTATACATGCTTGTTTCAATGCCTTAATTGACAAGCAAAAGAATGAGATACCTTGATAGTAGGCACAATGAATTGATTTAGGTAGTATTATCAATCATATGGTGACTTAGATCCTTTATTTATAACAAAAAAGACCTAAATGCATATGCGCACAAAGACCGATTTTGAATAAAGATTCTTAAATGATATGCAAAAAGATAGCCGTGTCTGATTTCTTACAATGACTTTTTATTAAATACGAAAGATTTATTACATATGAATTTTTCTTTAAAATATAAGTTAAAAAAAAGACTTCATTTACAATAAAGAATCCTAAATTTAGAGACACATGAGGCCTTGTTTCAAACAAGTGCCCTAAATGGAAAGCAAAAACAGAATGATTTTAATGTTAAGTGATATTCATCTTGATGTATGATCACTTGCTCTTAAAGAACCCTAAATGCTACATGGACACTTGTCTCTGAATGGAAATGCCCCAACAAATGATATGCAAAAAGAAAAGGAAATTAGTATTGTAAAAGGAAAAAAAACACAAAGTTCATATATATTATATAAATATATATATTTTTTGGGTACAAAAAGAAAAAATGGTTGTTGGAAGCTGCAAGTGTAATTGCTATTTATTAATAAATGAGGACATATGAATCCTAATGACCTATAAAGCAAGATAGGATCACAAGTTGAGTTCCATCGTAAATTTTTCTTTAACACACACACATATATGTTTGGTTCTTGAAAAATATAAAGAAAAAATATAGAAAAAAAATAGGCAGAAAATAAAAAGTGAATGATTGTAAATAAAAAATAGATTTAAAATATTTTTATATGATATTTTAGTTATTTTAACTTTTCATATAAAGATTAAATAACTTGAAAAATATATAAGTTTCTACTTAGTTTTTGGTAGTTTTTATGATACAACAAAATATGATAAAATTATTAAAAAAAAAATTTTTCTTAGAATTTTTTGAGAACCAAATGTAACCTTAAAAAATGATCTTCTAATATTTAGTTTTACTACCAAAAAAACAAACAAACAAACAAACAAAAAAACCAAATAAAATAAAATAAATTGAAAAGTTATTTTTTTTTTTTGCAATTTTCTAATCTATATATAGAATAATTAAAATAAATGAAATGAGTTTAAAGTAGCATATAACAAAATTTTATTAATTTTAAATTTAATTATTATTTTCCTTCGTTTTTTTTATTTTACTTTTTTTTTTTATATATATTTTCTTTTCCTTACATTTCCTCTCAAATTTACTAGAATCAAACATAGTCAAAATCTATATTTGATTCTTAAAAAGTTTGAGAAAAATATGTGAAAGAAAGAAGGTGGTTTTTGAAAAAAATGAAGAAAAATAAAAGTCAAATTTTTAAAACATATTTCTCCAAAACTTATTCTCTTCTTTTTTTCTTCTAGAATTTAGTTTTTTTCTTTTATTCGTGTGTGGTGCAATTTGTAATCCAAACCAGCTTAGGCTGATTAAAAAAATGTTAATATGGAGAAAAATAAAATAAAATTTGTAGGTTTTAAATTCCATTACATGTAGAAAACATATTACTTACAAAAATAATTGAATAATAATTGCTGTACCCAACAAACTCCAAGTCTCCAACCATAGTTTATAAACCAACTCAACATATCACTCACAATGATTATACCTTTTTGGATTATCTTTATCACCTCCAAGAAGATGACTTTTGCCATTCAATATACTTAAAAAAAAAAGGGTGACCCACAAGTCAATATTAAATTCATTTATTTTCCTCAATTTCCTTTTCTTTTCAAAAGTTTTTACTAGAAAAATACAAAAATAAATCCTATACAATTGTCCCCTAGTACTAAAAATTAAAAAGTAATTAATCCCATAAAAGCCCTTCTCCACCTACTTGCCTCTTCCCTAGAACCAAAGACTCCCATCAATAACTCTCCATGTTGTAAGAAAGGCAGCTTGACCCATAAGCAAAGCATCATATGCTTTCAAGTTTTATAACAATTTTCTTTGAATAAACAATTCACCTGTTTCTTTCCAAGGCCCAAAACCCTAGTAATTTCCACACAATTTTAGGGCTAATTTGGTCAACCCAAAAGGTGGCTTTCCATGCAGAAGATGGCATTTTCAGTGATAAGACTAAACACCAGTGGCATTTTGGAAAGTTTTGGTCAATAAATACACAAAATGGGCTAACAAGATTGTTGGGTTATGCTCCTTCCCTCTCTAGTTTCTCTACCTATTTTCTGTTCCTCCAATCGGAGCCATTCCTAGTTTGAAGACCCTTAAACCCTTTTGATCCATTGCTTTCAATTCTGGTTCAAATTCACAAAACCCTAATCCAAAGGTGCAGTCCTACAACCCTTTTTTTGCCTTCTTTCTCTAAGTTTCATTGAACCAACAATCCTCTTTTTCTTTTTCTTTTTCTCTCTCTCTTATGGGTCAAAAACCCAGAAACCAATGATGATTCTGAAGCAAAGTAGGCTCAAAAAACCTAGTGTAAACACAAGGAGAATGTATAGCAATGCAACCATGCAAACATTTCCAGTTTTGGCCTAAACTGTTGGCCTTCTTTGTATTAGTTTTTTGGCCTTTTTTCTGCAGCATTTGGAATTGGGATCTTCAGAGAAGAGCATTTTAAGAGTTTGGAATCGATATTTATCGCGCTGTGAATCGGGTTTTGGAGTGGAAGATGTATGGTCTTGGTGGCTCTCAAGCATCCTTCAGTAAATTCTCAGAAGAAGTGTTGAGAAAAAGTGGAGAATTAATGGCCCCAGATGTCTATAATCATCAGCACCACCCCCACCAAAACTCAGGCCTAATGCGGTACCAGTCTGCACCAAGCTCACTTCTGGGGAGTTTTGTTGATGGCAGCTCTGTCCATCTTCAGTCTTCAAGCCATGAAACCGAAACCATGTTCGCGAGGCTCATGTCGGGTAGTTCGGATTCTCAAGGCCTGCAGGGTGTTGGAGCTATGAAGCATGAAGAAGAGGTGATGGTGGAGGGTGTTCCACAGCAGAATGGATACTCTAATGGCTCCCAGATGATCTACAACAGCCAGCCAATGCAAACTATATCCGTTCATAATTCAGCGAGTCCCCGGACTAATATGGAAAGCTCCTTTATGACTTCCATGGCCGCTGAGAATTCTATGAAGATTAGGAATGAAAATTGTTCCAGTCTTGTTAGGCAGAGCAGCTCCCCTCCTGGACTTTTCCCCAACTTAACTTCTGAAAATGGTATTTGTTTTTCTTCATTTCTTCATTCATTTTTGTTTCAAACTTGGTTGGTAGTTGAAAAAACTGATAGATATTAGCCCTTTTTCTTGCATAGAAAGTAGAAGGAAACATCATCACTTTTCTCAGGAAAATAGAGTTGACTTTGGCTTTTCTATTAGTTTCCCCCCATTGAGTAGATTGAAAGAAAGTTTACAGAAAAACAGGAGGAAAAAGAGGGAAAATTCTAGGACGGTGTGAAAAGAAAAATTCAAGGAAATGGATTACATGTGGACTAAATCTATGAATTTTTGCTTAATCTTCAAGTTCCAATGGAGCTAGAAAGTGAAACTCTAGCTTACAATTAGATCATATCGAAAATTTTTGTCCCAACTAAAAACCCTTATCATATGACAGGATTTACTCCAACCAGGGAGATGGGAAACCTTAGAGCAGGCAACAGTACTAATGTCGAAGCCAATCCGTCGGTTAGCAGACTGAACAATCAAATAAGCTTCTCATCTGGGTTATCTTCTTGCAATGGACTACTACCTAAAATCTCCGAAATCAGAAATGAAAACATAGGGCTGCATAGCCCCAAGGATGGCAATAATAGTAACAGCAGATGCTACATTTCTAACTTCACAACAGATTCCTGGAGTGATTCTCCCTTCAGTGGTCTGACAAGAATGGCTGCTGATAATGATTTGAAGATGTTTTCGGGTTTAAACAGTTTGGAAGCTCAGGTATGTGTATGATTCCTGGCAGCTCACTTTGCTATTCTTCTTGCTTCCTTTCAAGTTTACTGATGCTTTTATTTGTTCGGTTATATTAGAATGTGGATTCGCGATATCGGTCCCTTGGCTTGACTCACCATCTGAGCTTGCCTAAAAACTTCCCTCAGATCACTACTATAGAGAAGTTTCTGCACTTCCAAGACTCGGTTCCTTGTAAGATTCGAGCGAAAAGAGGATGTGCCACCCATCCCAGAAGCATAGCAGAGAGAGTAAGTCTTCTAAGCAGAATATTTCCTATTCCTATTGCCATGAGATGATGCAATGATTCATTTCTTCAGAATAATCATCTGGGGTCCGTGTTTTTTCAGGTGAGAAGAACCCGAATCAGCGAAAGAATGAGGAAACTGCAGGAGCTTTTTCCCAACATGGACAAGGTATAGACTGAAAACTTGATCTGCCCTCTTGCATATCTTCATGGAGACTGTGATGATAGGCTTAAATTTTTTTGGGTTTTTGTCGTCTTTGGCAGCAAACAAACACAGCAGATATGCTAGATTTGGCAGTAGAATACATCAAAGACCTTCAGAAACAGGTCAAGGTATAATAGAAAAACTACATTTGAATCAAACACACATGATCCTCCAACCAACTCTGATCCTGATCTCTCCCCAAACTTTTTTTTTTCTTTTTCTTGCAGACACTTAATGATACTAAAGTCAAGTGCACATGTTCCAGCATATGATACTCTGAATTCCTGCATGGTCACCGAGAAAATAGAAAGGACAAGATGGGAAAATGGGGAAGAAACCAAAGCTGACGTCTGGGATTTTAGATGCATTGGAAGAATCGATATACATATAGTACTGGTAGGATGATAATTAGAAATTTTATAGTTTAGATTTGAAGGAGAAATGTGCTTTAGCTTTCACTGTAAGACCGATATCTAGTGTGATGTTGATGAAGCTAATTAATGAAAAGTATGAATTGCATGGATATCTTGAAATTAATTATCCATTGTTGCTAAGGTTATAAGAAAATTCAATTTCCCATGGTGATGAATTTGGTTGGTAGCATAAAAATTTGCAACACTCAATGGCCTGAGTCGAAAATATCTATAAAATCAGGATATATATATATATATATATATATATATATATATATATATATATATATATATATATATATATATATATATATATATATATATATTTATTTATTTATTTATTTATTTATCGTTAATTTTAAAGCAAATACAAGACAAGGAAGAAATTAAGAAATGGTCTCTAGAATTCATTGATAAAAGTTTTTGTACAATATATACTTGTCCTAGTATGCAGTCAAACTAAAACAACCAAAAATTAATAAGAAAAATAAACTAACTAAAATAAAGGATGTACTAATT